>NC_056750.1:208851038-208853538 GCF_019279795.1 Protopterus annectens | reverse complement strand
TTACTAAGACACACGGTGAGACATAACAATTAGTTTTATGCAGTGCATATGCTGATATACTGAACTGGTACCTAGGACTTCTAAAATATGAATCTAATAGCAAAGATCTGTAACTGAAAAAAGTTGCGTTCTCATTTACTATAAAGTCTCATTGTATACCACACCGTTCAGTAACATACAGAGATCAGTTAGGACTCACAAGGATAAAATTCCATCTAGGTCGTTCCCACTTTCCAAAGAACTGGTTTTAAATTCAGCATCTTGAATCCAAAATGAGTAAAGAATAAAACAGTCTTTCCTTACACAGTAAACAAAGTGTAATGCTGCAGTAGTTCTGCCTGATTCATGTTTTTTTTTTTTTTTTCTAAAGACCCAGGTTTGCCTCTGACCTGAAACACTGTCCCGTTCTGTTTACATTGCATCCTCTGCTGCCGAATCCTAGTATCTGTGTCTGCAGCCTATTCCATCTTCCCTTATCAATCTGGAAATGCCCTCCACTAAACTTGTTGAATGGAGCTACAGTTCCTAAGTGTACACCTGACAAATATAAGGCCGTATAAGGTGGGCAGTATTTGTATGAATGGTATGGCAGTAGTTCTTCTCCAAGAAAATACACTGCATTGACATTTTTTGGTTCCAGTCCTTCCCTCCATTTAGATGCAGCTTATAAATGACTAATACTATATCGGTGCAACAAAGCAGTCTGTAATTACTCCAACCAGCTCTCTGCAGCAAAGCAGGGATCACTTGGAGGGCTATGTATTGCATGGAGTTATACAGTACATGACCCATTGGTTTAAAGCTTAGGGTTACTTCCTTAAAGTGTTTTATTCTGTCTGCAGGGTGTCTGTATGCCCTCTCTATGAATTTCTGGGTTTTCATCTGGGTTTTCTGTTCCCTTCCACAAATCAGTAAGCAAACTGGTGATCCTCCAGATTGCCCACGTTTCAGTGTGTATGTTGTGATGGTAGATTTTTGCTCCATCCAAGAATGTTTTTTTTTACTTATACCTGTTGTTTGCTTGGTTAGGCTCCGCAATCATTGCAGCCATAAATATGATAAAGTGAGTTTTCTAAAATTAAAAAAAAACACCTTTCACCTTTGATGACCTCTGCATATTATATTTTGTGCCAAATGGCTATACATACTCTTCTGTTTCAAGCCACTGTGCAGGCAAAATATCTTTTTAAGTTATGCCTGTGAAAAACAATGCAGCCATGTCCTCTCAGATCTTTCCCAACCTCCTATGAAAAAGTTGCCACCTTTGGAGAACCCACGTGATAAAATTGTTCTTTCTGATCTCAAACAATTGGCTGTGTTCCATCTCTTGGTTACCGCTGTCCTATGTTCTAACTCTGATTAACACTGACATACATTAAAGCAGTGCCAGTTATTATTTTCAGTTTCTTGAGGAGGAGAGCATGCAGAAAACCAATCTTTCATGTAAACTTCTTATTTGTGTTGTAGCTTGGATACAGGGCAGTTTTTTTTTTTTTTTTGTTAGCTTCCTGCAGCTGCCACCAGCTCCTGTACTTATTCACCAGACCTTCAGAACCAGTCTTACCCTTCCCAAGGCTCTACCCAATCCATATCTAGGGCCAGTGATTGCAACAAGGAAGCAGATGCAGAGTTATACTGCTGCCTAGAAGTACACCCTAATCCTAACATCCTACACTACCTTGTGAGGCCTGCCATGACTGCCTTCAGTAGATGCATGTGTGCATCGGTGCATGTTTCACCTCCCAAATATCACACTCCTTGCAGTACAGACCTCACTTAGCTCTTTATGATGCTATTATAACAAGCCAGGTTGCCTCCTTCCCCCAGGACTGGTGAGCCAGCATTGGCCACTCAGTCCCATCATACTGCCAGGTCCCTCCAGTGCCCATGCTACTAGTTAAACATGAGTATACTTGGGCATAATCAGGGCTTTATCCCTCTGCATCACAGGGCCAGGAACAGATACAGGGCACAGTTCTGAGCTCTTATGCATATAATCACGTGCTGGTTTGTCACATAATCCTGTCCCATAGCTATAGAACCCTGTGCAAGAAGTCATGAATGCTAAGAGAGGATGGAGATGACACTGCAGGAATCCCAGACACACAAGAGAGACCAGCACACAAGTTATTAACATGGTATGTTCTTAGATCACCCCTTGGTCAATCAATTTACAGCTGAAATGTGCCAGCATGAACTTATCTCCCCAGTGGAGATTACGCAAGCCCAAAGGCAAACAATGTCACTATGGATATAGACAGAGACAGAGAAAGAGAAAAATAAATATTCACCTGTAACAGTAGAGGTTTCTTATATCATTGGTAAATTACAGTAAGAAGATTTGTTGCAGGCTAGCTCCTTTCTATTACATGAGCATACCCGAGTGAACACCTTTTCAGGTTTGCATAGATTAACCACATTAGTTAAGAATTTTAAATGTGGCAATAAATTGCAGGGTGCCTACTAACATATTTTGTTTGTGTGTTGAAAGAACATTAAA
>NC_056750.1:208791038-208846038 GCF_019279795.1 Protopterus annectens | reverse complement strand
ATCTGCCCTTAACAAAGCTGAACTGGATAGGGTCCAGTGTCCGGAGGTTCCCAATGTCTCTGTTAACGAGATCCATGATGATGTACTCTATAGCCTTGCAGACCAAGCTGGTCAGGCTTATAGTGTGATAGTTCCCGGGATCTGTTGTGGCTCCACCTTTGTGGAGCAGAATAACTGTTGCTGTGTGCCACTCTATGGGCACGTAGCCTGTGGAGAGGCTGAGTTTGAACAGTGTGTTTAGGTGAGGGGTTAATTCATCTTTGAGCCCATGTAGGACGCAGACTGGGACACTGTCCAGTCCCATTGATGCTGTGTTTTTGGCTTTGGATAGGGCTGTTTTAACCTGAGTGTCTGTGATTTCAGGAGCACTACATTCTTCTGGTATAGCTATGGGCCCTTTTGGGGGGTGAAGTTTGCACTGAACCTGTCTGCCAGGATGTTGGCTATATCGGTTGGTTCAGTGTATTTTCTGCCACTCTGCTCTAACTCTGAGCAGATTTGAGGATTGCCACTTAGATTCTTGGCATAGCTAAAGAATACCTTGTGGTTATCTTTGGAGTCCTTAGTATTTTTTCTTTCGAAGCTAGCCTTGGATGATTTTATGAAGGATCATAGTTTCTTGCTGATACTGATCAGGGATGTCTTCCCTTCTTGGGATTTTACTCTTGTCTGAACTAGTTTCCTCCTTCTATTGTATAGCTTGTTTATGGCAGGGGTCCACCAGACTGGTTTCCATTTCTTGGCGGAATGAGTCTTGGTTTTGCTTGGGATAGCATGATCCATGCATTCTTGTAGGTGCCCATAGAGTGCATTAGTAAAGGATTTTGTAGCTTGGACAGCATTATCCTTTAGCATGGGGGCTTTGAAACTTTCCACCTCGATCTTAAGTAATGTGAAGTTTGCTTTTGAGTTTTTTACGGTGGTTTCTTTGACCGGAGATGGGGGTGGAATATGGATATCCAGAGTGATTAGTTTATTGTCAGATCTAACTAGTGAGGGGTTGACCTCCAGTGTGGAACACCAGTCGCCCATGTTGGTGATGACCAGGTCCAATATGTTGTAAACTCTAGTGGGGGTGTTATCCAGTTGATCCAGGGTATTTGAGTTTATAAATTCTAGGAAATGTTGGGCAAGGGAGTTAGTACTTGAGTTGTTCTCCCAGTTAATGTTTGGGTAATTGATATTACCCAAAATCAGGGTGTTTGGTAGGACCTTTATGTTTCCCAGAGTTTCCAGAAATGTGGAGTGGGGGTCCTGGGACATGGTGGGTGATCTGTAGCAAGATACAGTTTGAATTGCAGTTTTGCCTGTTGTTAGTTGCACATGGATGATCTCTGAAGTATCGTGCTGTGGCACTAACCTGGAGGTGTGGGTATCCCTGATGAATATGGATACATCCCCACCTTTTGTATTTCGGTCCGGGTTTTGTGGTCAAAATGTATGGTATGAGTTGTAGCCTGGTAATGCTGGGGTGCTCTCTGGAGCCTTAAACCAGGTTTCTGTTACTGCACATGTATCAATTTTCTCCATACTGAGAAGTGCCTCAAATGCATGCATTTTGAGGTTTAGACTTCTGGCATTATATCATCCTATGAACCTATGCCAGACACAAGTCATCCCTTAGTAGTCTGTAAGATACCGAATATAGTGACAGGGTTTTGAATCGGTCCATGTAGGACATGTTGTTTAGGCCTTGTATCCTTTTAGTAATGTATCTCTGTGGGAATTCCAGTTGTTGCATGTGTCTGGACAGATACATGCCAAAGGGGGCATTATATTCAATGACTGGCCTAATGAGGGCTGAGTAAAGGGGGACAAGAGCATCCCAAGATCTAGACATAATCTCTTTGTTTATAACCTGTGCAATATAGAAGGACCTTTTTTACCAATATAGACACACGTTGATCAAAATTTAGGTCACTGTCCACATAAGTTTCCAAACCCCAAACAACTGTGTCATCTCTTAGGGGTGTATTGCCAATGTGGTAGTTCCCTGGGGTAGATGACTTCCCAAAGTATACAATAATGTATTTTGGCACTTAGTTTCAGTCCATGAATTTATTATTATTTATTTGGCACAACATTCTTGCAGGATGGTTAAGTCATATTGGGATTCAATGAATGCACCTATTTTGCAGTCATCTGGAAAGTTAGCCAGCCAGAGCCCTTTGGTATTGACTTTTACTTCTGAGATGTAGATGCCAAACAGGAGAGTTTGCAGCACAGAATCTGGGAGACTCCATTGATGAGTGGTTTGTTTGTGAAGGTAACTTCCACTATTTTGATTATTTGCATCCTGTGAGCCAGTTAACAATCCAGTTGATGACACAGGTGTTTATTCCCAGTTTATTTAGCTCTTCTACTATACCTGCATGGTGAATTATGTCAAAAGCTTTGGCCAGGTTGAGATATGAGGTATGTATCATTTTGCCTTCACCCATTGCTTTGGTGACCTTTTCAAAAAAAATCTACCAGGCTGAGTAAGCATGACCTCCCCTTGACAAATCCAAACTGAGGTTCAGTGTTTGAAGGTTCCCTATGTCCTGATTGATTAGTTCCATGATAAGTCTTCCATGGCTTTGCATATGAGGCTGGTCAGACTTATGAGTCTGTAATTTCCTGGGTCTCTGGGGACTTACTAACTGTTCTCCATGTTCTTGCTACAAAACCTTTATGGAGGCTGAGATTGAACAGTGTTGTTAGCACTGTGGCTAAATCGTGCTTCATGCTATTTAATATGCATCCAGGAATATTCTCAGGACCCACCAATGCAGTACTTTTAGCTTTTGATAGCACTTTTAGGACTTGGTCTTGTGTGATAGCCAGAGGTGAGCCAGTTTCAGATATATCATGATGGACAGATAGAGGGGATGGATGGGTAAAGTAAGAGCTAAATTTATCAGACAGTAAAATCACTGTATCTTCAGCATCCATGTAGATAAGATCACTCACAATCAGCTCAGCTCATTGCTGTGTTGTGCTTTTGAAATTATGAGCATAACCAAATGCCTTGTGATTGTTTTTGGCTTGGATAGCTATTTTAGCCTAAAACTTTGCTTTGGTGGATTTTATTAAGCTACAGAGTCATTTGTTTCTTTCAATGACAGGGGCTCTATCATTCTGGGAATTACTCTTCTTACGTTTGGATAAAAATTATTTTCCTTTTATTATAAAGCGTGTTGATATTATGGTTCCATTATGTGGGTTTGTTTCTGGAGTTTTCCCTGCACCTGTTCCTATGGGGTACAGCTGCATCTATGAAGCTGTTTACATGCTGAAATACTGTAGTGGATTATGTTTCTGCATATTCAGTGGAGATGACTGTGTTTGTTGGGGATTTAAAGCTTGCCAATGTACCACTAAGAAGTAGGTAGTTTGTCTTAAAGAAATTTCTAAACGCACCTTGGATGGAAGGGATCTCTGGTTTCAGTTTTATTTCAAAGGAGACAGCTTTATGGTCAGTCAGACCTTATACGTAATGAAGATGAGCAAGGGGCGGTGCATTATTTATTGTAACTTCTTTATAAAATCATCTTTGTAGCAGTTCTTAAAATGTTGCAACAAGGAGTGTTTATTTGTTGTGTGTTCAATAAATTTCAGCATCTTTGGAATTATTCTTCTTTTCCTGGACATCTGTTTTTATTAGTTCTTAAAATGTGCTGCAGACCTAATTCAGGCAGGCGCTCATTAAAAAGTTACCCTTTATTCTATCCATGGCAGTTTTATATAACATGATTTGAAATCACAGCATTATTTTTTCTGTGAGAGCTGCCATTTTGTATCCCTGATCGAACTTTGCCATGCTCAGAATGTGTCTTACCCTCAAAGAGGAGCAGAATTGCATTTTAGAACAAATTTCTTTCAAGATGTGCAACTTACAATTAAAGTATCAAAAAAAAACTTTTCTTCAGCAACATATAAGGTTTCACTTAATGTCATGCAACAGTTTGTAAGTCACTTGGTTTTAAGTACATTGGAAATATTGCTTGTTTTCATAATTACTAACAAACAGCTAGCAATATTTCCAGTATAGTCTAATATAAACAAGCATTGACAGTGGATTGTCCTGTCTCCCACATTGGTGTTTCACACCCTACATCTCAATAACATGTAGCTCTCTCAGTTTTAAAAAAATGAACATAAATTTGGAAACATGAATAATAAGTGTCAGAGATTCATTTCTCCACTGCAGGACATTCTAGGGTAACAGACTTAGTGTTATTTTGTTAATAATTCCTTGCCCATTCTAACACTGCCTTTTATTATCTGGTAAGTCACTTAGTCAAAGAAGCTAGACCCATAAAAGTTCTGAAATATATAAGGAGGTATGGGTGTGGACTGGAAGTATACCAAAAAGGCATTTTAGGCTTGAATGAGTTAATATACAGAATTTTAGGAGAAAGCATTACTAAAACACACATATAGATATGGATATATATATATAGATATAGATAAATATACTTATATAGATAGATAAATATACTTATATAAAACTAATATATTGAATGTAAAGGATGAACGCTACAGACAATTATATAAAATATGCAGCCATTGAAACATAAACCATTAGCAATAGCAATATATATTAACAATGATCTTTGCGGAAAATGTAAACAAAAGATGCAATAAACAGATTTATAGAAATGGGCAAAGGCAATAAACAGCAGTAATAAGTAATTAATATATATCTGGTAAGCAGTGGGACAGATGTAATCAACAAAGAGAATAATACAAGTCACACCTAATGGCTGTCTGGATGATAGCCTGTCTTGGACTACCCCTGGCATGGTAGTAGGGCACAAATGGGCTGATTGGATGCTAGGAGGCTGATGATCGGTAGGCAGAAGGGGCAAAGTGAGTAAAGAAAAAATGCACATGTTTTAGTTACAACCATGACTATAAGCAAAATGAATGATGCAATACATACCATAGTATATGCAGAAATAAATAAATAAACATAACTAACTAAATAAATACATTCAATAAGAAACAGAGATAATTCTCACTGTATCCATGAGTACAACCCTCACAAAATTGACAGTTTCATACTGATAACTGCAGGGCAAGAATATTAGTTTCCTTAATTACAAATTAGCAATAAATCAGACATTATTTAAAATGTTTGGTCTTCTAAGTGCTCACAAGGCAACCATGTTTTAAAGTAAGAGTGAAGGAGAAAGAATACGGTAAAGATGAAGCCAAATAAACTGCCTGCTTCTGATATCAAGGTTCAGAAAGAAAGAGCAGGTTCTTCCTTAAGGGATACCCAACTTCCTTAACGGATACCCAAGGGCTTACTTTTCTAAAGAAACAGTATCAGATAATCTGAACAACCTTCTGAGGAAATGATAATACCAAAAAGTGACAGAATTCAGGAATGTCTGCGATAGTCATAAAGCATGCAAGAAAAAAAGCTGCTAGTTAAATAGGATTTGCAACCTATCTATGCATTTTTGGAGATGACCATAGAAGGCTGGTCATGTGGTTCTTTTCTGTCATCGAAATGTATGTTTTGAGGATTCTGAAATGGAGGTTAGCAGTAACCCCTAAAACCAAGGGGATAAACATTGAAACAGTAAGGAAGTAAAGAGATAACTGGTAGTAAGTAACATAGCCATGACTAGAATGTCTTTATACCTGCTTCATGACTTCTTAATCAAAATACTGTCACTTAAGACAATATCTCATATATGTAACACTCTCTCTCTAAAAAAAAATATTTTTTTTCTGATTAACTTTGAACTGTCTTCCTTGGTGTAGCTGTTGTAAAACCTTATTCATGCACATCTCATATTCTGAAAGATGTTAGATGTTGAAATTAAAGTGTTGTCTTTGTGATACGGGATCTTTTCCATTATGCCTTGCACTTTCTTTTTTGTTGAATAACAATGGACTCCTTTACCTCCTCTTCAAACAACTTCTGGTATTGCCTTTGGACAATTTTTGAATTGCTCATTTCCTTGTTATGCACTTCCAGTTTTCAGAAGTACATATAGTTACTCTAGATGTATTTGCACAGTAGGATAGCATTTCATTAGTACTGCCTCTCCCTAGGTTTTCCTGTAGGCATATAGCTCTACTTGTCTACTGTCTCATATTGCTCACCCAGCTTTCAGGTATTCTTCAGTGACTACTCCATACCACTGTTCATTTATGATACAGGCAGAGGAAAGCCACTTCTTCTCTGAATCAGTCAAACCGCTGCATTTAGTTCCCACTCATCTGACACACCAATATCCTTGCACCATCCTTTCTTTATTTTCTGCCAGAAAGCTCTTACTTTTGATGTACACTCTGTCTAATTCAGGGAATGCATTTTATGGTCATGCTGCCCTTTCAATGAAGTAGCATTTTCTGCTATCATTTTCTAAACATCCCATTTCCATTTCTTGTACCTCTGTTACTGTAGTCACTACTTCTAAAACAGCTGGTTTAGACTTTGACTTCCATTTTCTAGTAATTGCTTTTTTGGCAGCCACCATAATTAAACTCAGTAAGGCCTTACTATGTCTAGATATTTTTGATTCTGTATCACAGCTCAAAAAATAATTTCCTTAGTCACACCAATCTGCTCATCCATTAATTCTGGCACAGTAGTTTGCAGGGAATTTTTAAAGTCTGCCAACTCATTACACCTCAAAAAATATTTTCTCAGTTATCACTTTCTTCCCCATCACACCTTCCACAATTGTAATCTACCTGAGGAAAAACTCTTTGGAGTGTGCTTTGGGTATAAAAAAAACATGCAAACACTTCCAAGCAAGAATCCTAAATCTTCTCAATTTTATTGCATATGTGGCAGCCATACATACATTCTCCCATTGTTTCATTGTGAATTGTTTATCTAGTCTGTCTTCCTAATCCTTTCTAAACTCCACTGATTGATTGCTACAGTTTTCCTGCAGTATTTTAAATGCCGTACTAATTATCTATTGTAACAGCAGCTTCTGTTCTAAATTCTACTAAAAACTCTTTAACGGTGCTACTCTTTCACTTAAGATCCCCCTAGTTATTTCTGTTTGCCTATATATCAATTATTGACAGGGCAGGCACTCTCTAGCCTGCAGTCCAAATGAATTCTTGACCTCTTCCCATTCTATTACCTTTCCCTCTCTAATTATTTGCTCTCAATACCTTGGGTCCTTTGCCAGTTTTCTCCAGTAAATTCTATCCCCTCTTGCATATCTTGCATATTGTCTGTACTCCTAATTGCAGTCATTCCTGTTGACAGAATCTCCTTTCTCCATTCCTTTGTTCCCTTAGTTCTTAGAATACTTTCTCCTACTTTATTAATATGATATTCAGCATGGTTATTGTTATTCTCCTGAAGGATCTGCATCCAAACCCCAGTCATTCATTGTTTCTTGAACTCCTCTCCATTTCATCATCACCCCTTTCCACTTTGAATTATAGCTTTCTGTTGCATTATGTTTAGGAGCCTTAATTGAAATGCGACTTCAGACCAGGTAATTCCAAACTACCTTGCTCTATTGGAAGGATTAACTTATCCTACTTGACTCTTGCCCTCGTTTCCTCCCAGATAAAATTCATCAACTTTTTACTGTTATCCACATTTCCTCCTCTAGCTGATAAAAACATACCTGACCTGTGTATAAAACTAAAGGGACTAAACATTTTGATTGCTTGTATCTTCCTACATATCCATAAAACAGAGCTTCCAGTTTCTCAGTTTTTGTATTATCTTTTGTTTAGTCTCTTCCTATATACTGTGTCCTTACCTGCCATAACAAAATCAATACTCCCAAGTACTTCATTTTATCATGTCCCCATAATATGGGTATGCTGAACCAATTCATGTGCGGGTACATAGCTTATAGCTATTGTCTTTGTTTTATCTTCATTAATTTTGTATCCCAAAAAGGCTTGAAACCATCTCAGAATGTTCCAAAACACTGAAATGTCCTTTTCTGGTTTTATCGGGTATAAAATAATATCAGCTGCAAATAAAGCCAACTTTTCTTGATTACCATACTGATTGTATCCTTAATTATCGAGGCCCTTATTTTACTTGCCAATAGTTCTAAATATAATGCAAAATAACAAAGGGGAAAGAGGACAACCCCTGCCTGGTCCCACAACTCAAACAGAACTTATCAAACAGGAACCCCTCCACACACACTTTAATTTTTGCCTTCAATCCCTCATATATCCTTCCAATTAACCTTATAATTTTATCAGTGAATGCAAATACTTCCATTGCCCTACTTAAAAAAATCCCAGCTTACTCTGTCAAATGATTTCTCTGCATCAAGACCTACCAACAACAGTGGTATTTTCTTACATTCAGCTACCCTCTGGATCATCTTTGTTCTAATATTTGCCTCCCCTCCACAAAATCGCATTGATCCATATCTATCAATTTTGGCATCACCCTCACCATTCTTTTAGCCATTATAGACATAAACACTTTATAATCATAGTTTAGAATTGAAATGGGCCTATATGAAGCTGGATCTAATGGGTCTTTACCCTCTTTAGATATTACAGCCACCACCACTTTCTTCAGGATGTTGGTGCTTCTCCTCATCTTAAAGTACTGTTAAAACCTTCCAGATCTTTATCACTTTCTTCCCTCCTAGCTGCCAGACTTCCACAGGAATATTGTCTATTCCTGGAGACTTTCCTTTAGTTTGTTAAACATCACCATTTTATCTCATCTCTTCCTATCCTATTTCTGTTAATTTGGATGTAAGCTACCTGCTATATTCCTGCTACATTCCACACAAGAATGTTCATGCTGTAGGACTATTTTGATATATTCTTGCATCTGCAGTCACATACTGTTATTGCTGAAACTCATCTCCACCCAGCATGTATGATTTTCCAAAGACAACCCCTGGGTTAGATCATAGAAACCTTTGAGTGTGAGGTGTGATTATCCACCTATGCCCAGACTGGTGTTTTAAAGTAGCCCATTGTGGCTAATGCAAACTACAAGAAAGGATTTAACTTAGAAGAATTATACAGTATTCCCCTCTCTTCCACTGCAGTGAGATAACAACACCTATAACACTCCTTGAACATCAACATTACTGACATTTATTGTACAACAGAATAAGCGTAACAATTAAAGAACAAATAAGCCATAAATATAAATGTTTACCTCTCCCTGGAGTCAGTCTCAGTTGTGAACTTTCCCACAGACATAATCTGCAATAACATGTCCTGCACTCTAGAAGAACAAGGGAGCAGGGCTAAAACAGACCTACCACCAAAGGGGAACAAAGAATATTAATCGAAGGAAACTTTTTTGTACGTCAGTTAAACACACAGTGCCACCATTGGTGAACAGCTATTAAACATGCATTCTGTCACTGTGAGGCCTAGTTGTTTCAGCTGGTGGAACACAGCAAATATTGTCCAGTGTGGTCAATAACAAGGAGTGGTGCTGCTTCTGGTGGTCTGTCAGGAGACCCCAAAAGCATCCCTGAGGATTTATGATTGTTTAGGCAACACTTAATTTTATGTAACCAGTTGCTAACTGTGCAAGAGATTTTGTAGTGAGGCATTTATCTTTGAAGAGGACTTTCCTGCTCAAGTAGTTACTATGTCATCTACTTGCAGAAGACAGTTTCATGTAAAGAATTCCCATGTGGTATCATTAAAGATTAAGGAAAACAGGAGGGCTCCAAACACTGAACCTTGAGGTACACCTGTGTGTGATGTTCCTGATAGAGTCCATCTTTATTAGAAACAACAACAAAAGACCTGTTGGAACGATAACCTTTGAACCATATAACAATATACAGACTGCAGGTGAGAACTTGCATTGTTCTGACTTCTTCAAAAGCCATCCATATTCCACTGCCTCAAAGATTGTTTTTAAATCCTCATAAATAGCATTGATGAGAAGGCCATTTCAGAATGAAATATTGTTTTCAAGTGTTCAGTACAACTTCATGTCACCCAACGAAATTAGCAGGAACAAAAAAGAAAAAATACACTATGCTACTGACAGAAATTTTTAAAATGTTGCAATAATATGCTACCTTTTGCTGGAATAACACAAATTCAGTACATTTTTCTGAGTTTTCCCACTAACACGAGCCCTTAATCTGGAATAATTATTGATGCTACATGCCATGCTTTAAAGCTTTTACATTATGTTTTTTGTAAGACTTTTTGTCTGGAACTTCACTCTTGAACTTCCAGTTTTCAGAATCCTGGTCTCTGTATCTTGAATCTTAAGAACATAATCATTAGGAGACACATTTCCTAGAATAGTCTTGCCTTCCCATATCATAGACTCAGACTCCTCCTTAATTTCATTGTTTTAGCTTTTCCTCCAGTTTAACTCTTCTTGAATACTTCCTGCTTGATCTATAAGTAAAAAAATAAATGGCTTTGCTCTCTTAGTAATATATGTGGTAATGAATTACAATATGTGTAATGAGTGTAGAGTGATATCATTTTTTTATTGTTTTAAAACTGAGAGGAATTATGGGACCTCCCCAGAGTATTTTAATTGCATCTCAAAGAATAATTTGTATTTTGCAGGATATAGTACCTTTATTAATTTTAACATAGATCACACGTCTAAGAGACTCCAATGATTTATGAGCATGTTCGCTTTTAAAAACAGTTTAAATAATGCCCTGTAGAGCCACAGTTTTTATGTATCAGTGTTAAGATTTTTGATCTATATGGCTGGATACATTCAGCCAGACATTAGTGAATGTAATTTAGAGAATTTGCTGGACTATAATTAATACTATTTGAAGGCAATTTTAAAAGCTACTGTCCACCCAGACTTGAATCACATTTGTTTTAAGTGTGTGTCAAAAAAGAAAGAAAGAAATTAACTTTACAATTGTTTATATTCTGTGTTTAATTTCTCCAAGTGTTCTGGGTTTTTAATACCATGATAAGAATGAACTCCATTCTTAAGTCAGGGTATGATTAAACTTCATGAAATTAGTGTTGTTTCAGTTTTTGATGTTAGCCAAGAGTGCTCTTCCTAGCATCTGCAATGTGTCCAGAATTTCCTCCTCTGTAATTCATAGGGGGTTACATGTATTGGTAGCATATTTAAGTAAAATTGTAAATGATTTTTTTGTTAGACCTGTTGTTTTTACTACTATTGGAACTATCTGGGTATATTTCTTCCACATTACTTTAATTTCTGCCAGGATTTAAGGTCTAACAAAAATAATTTACAATTATACTTAATATGAATTACAGAAAGAGGAAATTCTGGGCACATTTTTTAGTTTTATTATGCAGGATTTTCATGGATTAGGAGTTTGTTTGCATCATCCATTTTCCCCTAATTAGTGTTTAGAGTCATCTTTTTTTGTTTGTTTTTCATGTCTGAAGAAGACCATCTATGATAAAAGTGCTCATTTCATGTATTTTTGTTCTAATAAGTAACAGATCTTTTTCACTGTTGTTGGCATGTTTTTTTAATTTATTTTTTAATCACCGTTTGGGATGGTTGTGATGGTGCAGTGATTAGCTTGTCACCTCACAACAAGAGGTTTTCTGGTTTGATTCTCGGCTGGAGTGCCTTCTGTACAAAGTCTACATGTCCTCCCTATAATCATGTTGGTTTCCTCCATGTGCTCCTGTTTCATCCCACATTCCAAAGACATGCAGTAGCTGGATTGGACACTCTAAATTGGACATAGATGCTTTGAGTGGTAGGGATGAACTACCATGGCAAGGCTAGCCACCCGGTGGTTTAAACCTTGGCTTGAGATGATTGCCACTGTTGAGGTGACACCCAACCCCCATGTGCAAAAAGGGTTGAGGATGGATAGATTTGGTTTCCTTGCATATTATTTTATCTTTTGTTGATCGACTGGTTTATTAAAGTTTTCTATCTGCCTTTGGCAAAGGAAGTAGCTGAAAGTAGTCCTTTTGAAATAATCCTTTATCCCATTTAACAAAACATTAATAATAACACAGAGCACGTGGCAGATTCAAACATGAGATATTGTCACTATTTCTACAAAAATATGGCATAAATTATTCTAGTTATAAGTTTGGATTCTTCCAGTATCCCTGCAAAGTGTGATTTGTTTTAATTTTACACAAGATTTGAGTCTATAGTTACATGCAATTATTTTCTTGCATTCTTTATTCTTTAATATTAATATCATGCACCGGGAGAACCATGATGTCTTATTGGTAAATAAGTGTTTCTTCCATTGCTCTTGACTTAGTGATGTAGCTTCCATACTGTCTACATGTTTTTGATTTGTAGTATGTTCTTAGTAACTTATTTTAATGTTGTAAGATATATTTTCCCTTTTCTTTTCTCACTGCAATCTCAGAAGCAATTGTATTTTCATGTATTTGATAGATTTTAAAAATGTTCTTTTTACCAGTAAATATTCATTGCTTCCACCAACTGATTTGAGTGAACATTAAGCAAATATTTAAGTCCATAGTCATGTCGTTCATTCTATTTTTCCAGATAAGATAACTGACCTGTTTCAGCGTGCCAACATGTTGCTCTGGAGGAGGGCAGAATTCCTACCAAAGTTGATTACCAACCCTTAATATTATCTTTAACCTCACCCTTTTGTTCCTGGACTTACTTCTAACATATCTAAAGAAACTTTGCAGATTTTCTTAAAAGGATGGGTTATGTTCTATTCGTTATTTATTTTTTTTTTTTGGGCCATCACCTTAAAGCACTTTTACCTTTCATTTCAAATAACATCCCCTGGTGTCACCCTTTTGAATTTTCCTAAATATATTATGATCTGCTTTCTCATAAAGTTTTGGATCAAAACTTTTTAGAGTATGGACACATTTTTCTAATGACTCCAATTTGATTCATAACCGGTTGGAATCGCCATTAGATTATGACTTCACTATAATGTGTGCAACTAAGTTGCTTCCTTTTCTGCAAAATCTTCTGACCACCAAATTGAAATAACTATGTAGAAAGGTTTCCACCTACCACACAAAAATAACTAGTCTTTGTAAATTGGCTTCACTACAGCGAGTGCAGGTGAAACTCCCTGATCTTCAATTGACCACAGAAAAAATATTGAGAGACAAGAACATCAATCCCTTTTTCTCATATGAGATTACTGCTGGTGTGTTTTTTTTGTAGTGTTTGCTGGCAGTGTTTCACCTCTTTTGGGAGATTCCTCCCGTCTTTGAGTTGGAACAGCTGTGGAGTTTGGGAGGATGTGTTTGACTTGTCCCTCTCACTAAGGGGTGCAGAGATGCTTGCCCCCCTCAGCAAAAAATGCTTAAAATTACATTTTTTGCCCTTCTGCGATTTAGGTATTGTTTTTCATTGTTTCAGCTTGTCAGCTATTCAGAAAGTAGATGATTCATAGTAGAACCTTGGAAACTGCCACCCTTATTGATAAAGAGAGAGTTTGAATGGCCAATTTTGATATCTCTATCTTAACTTTCTGTCACTTGAAAATCTGTCCTAGACCCAAACATTTGAGACCTTGATGTGCCATAATTTCGTTCATGCTCTCTGTATATTTTGCTACAGTAGATTTGTTTTCTGTGACATTTGCTATTACCATTCTTTCCCTCATATTCCCTGCCATGTACCTTTTAACAGGCAAATATTCATGAGATTTTATCTGCAACTGAAACAGCAAAGAAAATGGAAAAGAATTTTACGTGGGTACAAGAAACAGAGAGGTGGACACTGTCAGGAAAAATACCTCATGGTACATGTTTGCATCATTTAAACATGTAATCTGGTGGCAGATGTAAGAAAGATAGACAGTCCACTTTGTCCATTGCTTTCTCTACTGCAAGTTTCACTTGTTAATACTGCAGTTTTTCTGTCTTTCCCTGTATCATGTTACTATTTTCCCATTATTTTTTAATCATACATCTTACCTACCTCACATCCATGAGCATCTCCTTTTTTGAAAAAATTTCACATCTGCACCACATTTACATATATGAAAAGTCTATTCTGCACCGCATTTACATATATGAAAAGTCTATTCTGCACCGCATTTACATATATGAAAAGTCTATTCTGCACCGCATTTACATATATGAAAAGTCTATTCTGCACCACATTTACATATATGAAAAGTCTATTTATATCATATAGTGCTATTTTTTATTTGTTTTATATATTTTGATTTTATATCTACTTATTAAAATGTGTTTATCTCTGGATAGTGCTTATCACACATACCTTGTTTTTCCATTCTTCTTTGACCTTCTTCTAAACTTACTTTACTGCTGCACAGATTGGTTTCCAGAATTCTGAGTGTTATTTTTAGGGAGCTGTCAATAATGCCTTTATCTCTTTTTACTGACTCATCTCCTGTCAAAAACACTGCACTATTCATTCACTCCATTCTTTTGACCATGTAATTATCAGGTAGTCCGAGTCATGGAAGATGCCCTATGTTATTATACCCCAACTGTAAAGCATTGCATGTTTTAGCATTGAAGTTTAGGTTACCATTCTATACCAACTACAAAGAACCTGCATTCCCATGATCTGCTCCACTGGAAATTTTTATGCCATCTGCAGAGAGTCACGTCTTCGCCTACAGACATTTGTTTTCCTTCATATAGCCTGCCACATATGTTTTACTTGTCAGATGTTCAGATATTCTGTAGATTTTATCTATAACTAAAGTAGCAATAGAAGATGTAAAGGAATTGTAAAGATACACATAGAACAAAAAGTCTGAAAGGATGACAAAACATGTAAATACACATAAAGCCCCAGGTGCAGAACTTTTTGGGCTTGTTGTACAGAATTTGAAAGAATATTATTCATCTGACTTGATTCTTTACAGAGCAGGGTGTCTGATCTCCTCCAGAAAGAAGCTAGACTGACAAAGAATATGTTCTTTGTGATGCCCATGCACTGGCCCAGCAATCAAGGAGCCTCAATCCTCACCACTAACACCAGTGAGGGGCATCCACATTGGTAAGGATAACAAATACACACACAGTAAAATACAATTTCCCTTAAGAGCACACAGAGATCACAGTCAGTCTGGGGCTTTCTCCCTTTCTCTCCAGATCCCCAAAAAAACTCCCCACTGGCACAGCTATAGGGTCCAGATCTCAGCCTAGTGGGCAAGCTAAAACCTCCAACACCCTCTCTGTCCAACCAGTGCTTCATGTCCCTGCCCAAGTAGCTGACACACACACACACACACACACACACACACACACACACACACACACACACACACACACACACACACACACACTTTGAGATATGAGTTATATACAAACACACAGACACTCCTGGGGAAGGCTGGCACAGATTTTCCAGCTGTGCCCCCTTTCTGCCCAGTCTAAAAGGTAGTACCAGCTGCCACCGCCCACTAATATCAGCTACTAAAAAGGCCTTTAACAAAGGGTGTACAATTATTACTGTGCAATATTATTATCCAAATGGTAAGTATGACTGAACAGCAAAGCTTATTGGTGTGACTTGGACAGTATCACTATATACATGCAATGTACTCTAGAGCTTAAATTCTCTCTACACAAAACAGCCGCAGTTGAAAGGTTTAAAAATATTTAATAATAAATAATAAAAACACAAAACAATACTTCTTACTACACAGTGCTAGTCAAGAGTTTACAGATCACAGGAAAATACTTAAAATAATACAGTAGAATAGTTCTGACATCAACATAGAAAAACACTTAGTCTAATTTTCCTATTTCCTAGCTATTTCTAAGAGAATCACTAAAGTTTACGATCCTACTTACATACAGAACACACGCAGATACTGGTGAGTTGGATGTTCTCTAGACAAATGCAAAATGCTCTCTGATTGTGTCTCTCTTAATTGATAACACAGTGCTGCTTCACATTACATCATTCTTAACAATTTTCTGTTTTCCCAGAAACTCAGAGGTTAATAGCCCTTTTGATCTTGCAGATGGTCAAGAAGCCAGAGCAATAAAAGAAATTATACATGTAAATTCTAGCCATTAACTCTGGCCTCAAAACAATAGGAAGAATTCCTTAATTTAGACATCTTGGCTCCGAGTTTTGACATCAGACAATTACGCAATGCTTGACTTATCAGCTTTCCTACTGCAGAGTGCACTGTTGTTACATTTTTGCAGTTCCACATTTAACACCATTTTTTCAATTTAAAAGAACAAGCCTGTGGCTTATATTAATATTTACTAATGACAGAATTATCTACAAAATTCTACCTGGCTAGGCTGGCAGCCTTCACCTATCTTCACATATCTTCCCCCCTGGAGAACTCAAGCTAGTTTTTCAAATGACTCTTGAGAAACTTTGCTTGAAAGGCTTAGGTCTCTCTGAGTATAACTTACCCCCTTCCCAGTCTTGAGAGCCCATCTGCTTTGGCATTTTTAATCCCAGTGCAGTGCTGCACTGACATATCATATGCTTGCAACCCTAGGCTCCATCTTAGCAACTTGGCATTTTGCTGGCTGGCTCTGTTTAACCATGTTAAGGGATTGTGATCTGTCAGTACAGTGAATTTTCTTCCATACAGATAAAGCTGAAGTTTCTGCAGTGCCCATACAGTAGAATTGTTCTAACTTCAACACAGAAAAACACTTAGTCTAATCTTTCTTTTTCTTAGCTATTTCTAAGAGAAACACTAAAGTCTAAGATCCTACTTACATACAGAACACAGGCAGATACTGGTGAGTTGGATGTTCTCAAGACAAATGCAAAATGCTCTCTGATTGTGTCTCTTTTAATTGATAACACAGTGCTGCTTCACATTACATCATTCTTAAAAAATGTCTGTTTTCCCAGGCTAACAGAAACTCAGAGATTAATAGCCCTTTTGATCTTGCAGATGGTCAGGAAGCAAGAGCAATAAAATAAATTATACATGTAAATTCTAGCCATTAACTCTGGCCTCAAAACAATAGAAAGAATTCCTTCATTTAGACATCGCGGCTCTGAGTTTTGACATCAAACAATTACACAATATATGACTTATCAGCTTTCCTACAGCAGAGTGCACTGTTGTTACATTTTTGCACTTCCACATTTAACACAATTTTTCCCATTTAAGAGAACAAGCCTGTGGCTTATATTAATATTTACTAATGACACAATTATCTACAAAATTCTACCTGGCTAGGCTGGCAGCCTTCACCTATCTTCAGATATCCCCCCCCCCCTGGAGAACTCAAGCTAGTTTTTCAAGTGACTTGAGAAACTTTGCTTGAGGGGCGTGGCCAAGGATGAACACAGGATAGCAGCAGATTTCTTCAGCTCCACCAATTTCATTACACTGACAGGAATTAATTACTTAAAAAAATAATTTTTGAAGTAATTTTCTTTGTAAATATGTTTGTTTTATATAGTTCTTGAACTATATCTAAAAAAGAAAGGGAATTTTAACAATATTCCTGTCAGAAATCACTTTGGAAATTTTCCTGTCAGTTTATCAGTCTGAAATGAGTTCCAGTAAGACAAATTCTCAAGACTCCAGCATCAAGAAAGAACTTCAGTCTCTGATAACTATAATCCAGCAACTTACTGCTAAGATGGATAAAATGGATACTAAAATTGATACCTTCATAGAAAAAACTACAAAACAAATAGACTTGTTACATATAGACCTGCAACAACAGAAGATCCAGATGACAGGCATAGAAGAAGCTGTGAATGACATGGAAAATAGAATCCAAGAAGAGGAAATCAACATTGAGTTTCTGCTGAAACAAAATACACATTTACAAACAAAGCTGGATGACATGGAAAATAGATCTAGGCGCAATAACATTAGGATTTTTGGACTGCCAGAAAATATTGAAGGTAACAATATTACTTTTTTAACAACATGGCTCCCTAAAACTTTAGACTTACCAGAAGCATTCTCTTTTGGTATCGAAAGAGCACATAGATCTATAGCTAATACTAACTCTAACAAAACTATCCTAGATCAGTTATAGTTAGATTTCTATCATCTTTTGATAAAGAGATGGTTCTTAAATCTGCTTGGGCTAAAGCTCCTGTTAAGATTAATGAGACAACTGTGCGTTTTGACAATGACTACTCTTCCTTGGTAATAGCTAAAAGAAAAGTTTTTCTGCCACTAATAAGGGAGCTTAAAAAAGCACAGTTTAAAGCATACCTTCTGTTTCCTGCCAAGCTAAAAATCTTCCTTCCTGATGGTCCTAAAATTTTTGATGACTTAGACTCTGCTTTACTGTTTATCAAAAAAAATAAGATTTTGGATAAAATAGAGGAAATGGAATGGGCTAGTCCTTCATTAAAGAGACTGGCAACTGAAACTTCGTGGAAGACTTCAGAGAAGAAGAAGAGACTAAAAAACAAATTATTTGTTCTATGTTTTTTTTTTCTTTTTTCTCTCATCATTTTACTTCATTATTAATCTTTTTAAATATAGTTCCTGCATTTCCAGAAAGCCACAAATATGCTGAAAAAGATTTAATCAAAGTTATTCTCTGTGTGCAAAGAAATATTTTGTTTCATAACCAGTCAAAATATCTGAGGAACTAATAACAAGCTATTATTCAATTTGTTTCTCTTTCTGAAAAAGAGAAGTAAGGTCAGTAATTTGATACATTTTTTTTTTCTTTTTTTTCTCCTTTTCTTCTTTTCTTTGTTTAAACAATGACATTCTATTTAGATTATGTAGTGGGTAAAGGGTGGGGGAGGGCAGGGAGAGAAGAGTAATGAAAATATGATAAATGGAATAATAACATATTTATTCCTTGTAAAAAGTTTATATGTATTTCAAATGCTATTCCTAATTATACTTTCTTGATTATACTGCTTATGCTTGTTTGTAAATAATCTGTCATGCTTTAACTAATAATAATTAGAGCTAAATAATACTAAATAATATGTTTTATTTTTAACTCTATTAATATAAACAGTAAGTAATATTCCATTGTATATACTTCTTATAGCTTTCTCTTACATTTTTTATTTCTGCTTTACACTCTTTTATTTTCTACTCTCTTTTTCTTTTCTTCATTCTTTCTCTTTATTTTTTTTCTCATATTAATATATAGAAATGCTTTTGATCATATAGACACAGTAAATAATAAGATTTGCATAAAAATTGAGTTGGGACAAAAATATTGAGTTTTATTACTTATTAATAACTTTGGGCTTAATTTCACTTACATAGAGGCTGTAATAACCTGTAAAATACATTGCGAAGGTTTTGTCATGTTTAGATGCATTTACACTGCTAAATGAATGTTTGTCACTAGTTTTTAACAAGTTTCCCACCAAAATGTTAAGGGAGACAATCTGGGATGTGGGCTGCCTCATGAACAGTGTCCTCGAGTTGTTTCAAAAGCTTCAACTCTCAGAATTCTCATGGAGAAGCTGAAAGCAGTCAATTTGACCTTTCACCCAGATATCACACTGACACATCACAGATTCAGGAAGAACACTCTACCAGGAAGTAGAACTGATGCAAATGCGACTATGTGAAGGAAAATGAACTCTTTAACATTTAAATGTGAGTTATTTTATATAATTACTTAAATATCTATGTTATAATTCATAAAATATGTCAGTTATAATGATTTTAAATGATGCAGTTTCTTGTAGTAAGTAAATGTCTTATTTTAGAAGGCATAGAAAATGAAACATTTATTCAAGTGTTTTTGAAAATCTACTTGACTGCAGCATACTAATCTGTGTTAAAACTTATGTTCTAAACATATACATTACTATAACTCATTTAATTCATTTGATTGACAAGCATAAATAACTTTATAACTCTATTCTGGAAGAAATTGTCATGTGATATATTTTAAAGCAGTAGTATAGACATACAAAATACAGATTTTTTTTTACAATAATGCAAGTGTTTCTGAGAATTTGCATAACTATGCAGTATGATTTATAACAATTTCTATAAATATAATATTTTATTATATTGACAATAATGAGTATGAGTAAAATGCTCATATACAAGCAATTCAAGGTTTTTTTTAGAAGCTGTTTACTGCATTTACATGACAGAAAATAGATGCATCTTAATATATGTAATGTCTGAACCATATTAGCCAAAGTTTTTGATTTAAATGAATGTTAGAACTTATTTTTACTTACTTTGAATAAATTAATATGTAAATATGCCTTCCTTTTTTTTTTTCTCTCTCTCTTTCTTTCACTCTCTCTCCCTCTTTCACGTCTTTTATTTCTCTCTCTCCTCTTGGTTCCTAATGTCAAGATTATTTGAATGCTATTTGAATACAAGTGTATTATATTACATAGATGTATATAGTAGTATGAATAGTTTTAAAAAAAAAAAAAGTTTATTTTAGTTTATATGATGCTGTTTTTTCAAATGTGTAGTCTTGTCTTGCTAGATAATTGAATTGAAAGCTGTTAATTTAAGTTAAATATAACCAGTATTAAATTGATAAGGTGGTAGCTGAGGTACTGCTGCTTAGGGTAGGGGTTAACTTGAGTGGTAAATACTACTCTAAGTTGGAGTTTTAACTCCAGGCTGGATGCAAGGTTTAATCCTTACATTATTTTCACTTGTTCATTGTTATATGTATATAGTTTTGACATCCACAATATATTTTGTACACTCATTGTCACTACAAACAAAATTGAATCCTATACAAAATTCCATAAGAGATTCAATAAATACAGCTATATTTAAAGGTACACCTAAAGGAGGAGATGTAACATTACTTATGTTGTTATTTGTTATTTTGATCATAAGATTCTTAAGTTTTAAAAATGCCAAATGACATCTTTAAAAGGAATTTCTTTAAACATTAATGGATTGAATAATCCGTGTAAAAGGGCAAGCCTAATAAGATACATTAATTTACATAAGGCCAACTTAGTCTTCCTGCAAGAAACCCATCTCTTGAAAAAGATATTGATAAACTAGCCACAAACAAATATACAGTATTGGTTAGTTCAGAGCACACTCAGAAAAAAAGAGGAGTGGCTATTTTATGGAATAAAAGTATGCCCATTCCTAAAACCATTAAGTCTTATCAGGATGACAAAGGAATGTTTTGTATGGTTACAATACAAATTAATGGGAAGACTTACACTTTAATTAATGTATATTGGATACCTGAAATTGGTATTAATACAGTGAAACATCATCTTGATAAGATCATATCATTCTCTATAGGAGATATTATTTTAGCTGGTGACTTTAATTGTATACTACATGAAAGTGATACTACCACTATAGGAAAAAGAAGAATTACCTTTTTTTCTAACAGATACAAAACTTATTCAAAAATAGATAGGGTCTTTATTTCTAACCAGATGGTAACAGATTTAATTAATTCCAAAATCATTTCATGTCCTATATCTGATCATAATTCAATTGTTTTTGAATTCATGATAAAAAATACTCATACTGTTCAGATCAAAAGGATACCAGCATACTTAACTCAACTAAAAGACTAAAAAGAATATATACTTTCAGAAGTAAAACATTTTTTAGACATAAATAATACTCCTGAAGTCTCCATTGTCTATGTTTGGGATGCCTTAAAATCATATCTATATGGACAAAGTATCAGATGGTATAATAATAAAAGGAAATCTTGGGATAAGGAATTGTTAGATATTCAAAGTAAATTAGACTCTTATAAACATAATAATAAAGAAAATATTATGGACAAGAAAGTTATTGAAGAAATAAACAAACTAAATGAGAAATACAAAGAAATTTTAACTCATAAAGTTAAAATAACTTTAGAAATACAAGTTTTTGTCTTATTCAATAAGCCCCAAATACTTACATAGACTTAAAAATAAAACAAAAAGGTTGAATAAACAAAACCATATCAACAAAATCTTTTCTCTAAGGAAAAAGAAGAATGTTTCTAGTATACCAGAAATACTAGATGAATTTAGAAATCACTTTCACAAAATTAACCATAATAACATTAACATGGAACCTAAAGATAAAATAAAGGAGTTTATAACCACAAACATGAATAAAAAGCTTAATAAACAACAGATTAAACTATTGGACAAAAGGATTTCATATACAGAGGTTATTACACAAATAAATAAGCTTAAATCAAACAAAGCACCGGGTAATGATGGTATTATACCAGAGATATATAAAATCCTTTCTAAAAGTACATATTCATTAATACATAAGGTTTTTATTTTGGCCCAAACTGAGTTAATAACCCCCCCATCTTGGCAATATACATTTATTTCGCCAATTTTAAAACCTAATAAAGATCCAACTAGATGTACTTCATATCGGCCTATCTCATTACTTAATGTTGATTATAAAATGTTTATGAGTATTTTTTTCTGATAGATTGAAGACAATCATCCCCGGCATTATAGATATAGATCAGACAGGCTTCATTGTAAATAGAAATACTTTTGATAATATAAGAAGAACTTTAACATTAATTGATTTTGAAAATAGGAAAAAGAAAGATTTAACACTTATTAGTCTTGATATAAGTTCAGCATTTGATTCAGTAAGTTGGGACTATCTGTTTACCTTACTGAAGTGCACAAACTTCTCAGATGCATTTGTAAATCTAATTGAGCATTTATACAAAGGAACATTGACTTATATTAAGGTAGGAACATATGTTTCACAAAAATACCCATTTTAAAGGTACAAAACAAGGATGTCCACTTTCTCCACTATTATTCACTTTAGTAATGGAGCCTTGGGCTAATTTGATCAGAAACAGTACTGACATAGAGGGTTTTGAAATAGATGAAAATACAACATCCAAAATTCAACTTTTGCAGATCATGTTCTAATTACATCAGCAGGATCTAATTCTTCTATGCAGTCTCTATTTGATAAAATGATGAATTTTAAAAGTATTTCTGGTTTAATATTCAATGAAGAACTAAAATACTACCTATATATACACGAAAAAATATTCTCATTAGTGATTTTATTAAATATGTACCCAATTCAGGTCAGATAACTTATTTAGGTATAATACTATCTAAAGATATTAAATCTATTATATATAATAATTATAATACCTGTTTTCTTAATATACAAAATCTTTTTAATACCTGGAATAATATGTTTTTTACTATGGAGGAGGGACTTACAATTATTAAAATGATAATATTCCCCAAGATTTTATACTTAATACAATCAATAATACTTCCACCTACAAAAATAATTATCAAGAAACTGAATACACTAATGTTAAATTTCCTATGGGCACCTAATAGACCTAGGATTGCATTAAAGAAACATACTAATAGCTGGTCTCAAGGGGTATTTCTTTTCCAGACTTTAATTTATATACTATCTCTTCTATTGTAAAAGTTATTACTTTATTAATAGATCAGTCATATGTCAAAATGGAAAGATTATTGGGAGCTAATTAGTATGCACTTCATGAAAATCTCCTTAACACATAAAAATATGATTGTAAATAACTCCATGTTATGGTTACTAAAGGAATTTTGTACTTCACCTATTACACCTAAACATATGGTTTGTTACCCATTAAATATTATTATTAGCTATCGTAACTTTATATTCATGCACCCTAAGTATAGGGAATGGAATTTTATTATATTCCCTATAATGTATACTCAGGGTATGCTTTTGTCATCTACTTCTGAAGGAACTCATTTAGCTATAGATAATGATCTAAAGTACTGGTATCAGTTGATATCTGATAATAAAGTTAAAAATCTAGATTTCTTAAAACAAGAATTTGATCTAAGAGAAACTTGCTGGTTAGAGGTTCAGACCTTTAGACAACATCTCATTGATAGAATAGATCTAATGTCTATAACAGTTAAAGAATCTATTCTATAACAGTTAAAGAATCTATTCCAACACTGATTGATTACTTGATATTAAATTTACAACATAAAGTTTCTGATAAAGGTAAACTTTCATACATACATAAAATTATCAGACAAGAAACTTTTTACAGTGTAGATACATACTGGAATTATTTCACTTCTATTAATGGGGACCCACCAAATCAACAAGATAAACAATATATATTGGAATCTGCCTATAGAACTACGTCTTCCATTGTCTGGAGACTTTATACATGGAAATTTTTACATAGATCTTTTTATACACCTTTGATGATGAATAAAATAAATAATAAAGATAATCTATGTAAGAGATGTAATGTAGAAATTAATGCTGACTGGGCTCATATGTTTTATGACTGTATAAAACTGGAAGTCAATTAATGAATTTTTGCAGTCTCTTTTTACAGATAATTTCATTATTTCTAAATCTCTTATATTATTCAACACACCTGTACCTCAAAGTGTTAAAAAGGTTAAGCTTCCCTTGTTATGGTCTATTCTAGCAGTGGCTAGGAAAATAATAACCAGAAATTGGATTTCAGATACACCTCCTTCGTTCAATGAATTTAAAAATGTTATGAATATAGTGTGCCATATGGAAATAAACACAATTAGGTCAAGAACAACTAGAAAAACATCTTATTATATTGTATGGGATATTTTACAAAATTTGTTAAAAAAATCCTAATTTCAATAGCATGGTATTTTAGTTTAATTAATTGATCTGATTGTAGTGGATGTCTTTGTAAATACTTTAGTTGTTTTGTTGAATGTTATAATCCTATCTATTTTTAATTACTTGTATAAAATTGTTATGATATTTCTCTTGTATGTTAAAACAATAAACCTGTTTTGAAAAAAAAAAGAAACTTTGCTTGAGAGGGTTAGGTCTCTCTGAGTATACCTTACCCCCTTCCCTGTCTTGAGAGCCCATCTGTTTTGGCATTTCTAATCCCAATGCAGTGCTGCACTGACATATCATATGCTTGCAACCCTAGGCTCCATCTTAGCAACTTGGCATTTTGCTGGCTGGCTCTGTTTAACCATGTTAGGGGATTGTGATCTGTCAGTACAGTGAATTTTCTTCCATACAGATAAAGCTGAAGTTTCTGCAGTGCCCATACTATGGCTAGACATTCCTTTTCTATATCTGCATAGCATTCCTCCCTGGGTTGAAGCATACAACTGAGATAAACTACTGGGTGCTCTTCTCCCCTGAGGAATTCTGGCTAAGTACAACCACCACCCCATGGTTTGAAGCATCCACTTGTACAACAAATTCTTTGCCGTAATCTGGACTGGCTAACACAGGGGGGTCCTCCCAAAGATTCTTTAAGTTTCTGGAATGCCTGCTCACATGCTGGGGTCCACACTACCTTATCTGGCCTGTCTTTGCTTGTCAGATCTGTAAGGGGAGCAGCTATGGTACTATAACTGGAGACAAACTTTCTGTAGTACCCTGTTGTCACTAAGAATGCCCTCACCTGCCTTTTGGTAACAGGTGCAGGCCATAGCTGAATGGTTTCTACTTTAGCAGGTTCTGGTCTGATTATACCACTCCCCACTCTATGTCCCAGGTAGGAAAGCTCTGCCACACCCACCTGACACTTGCTGGTCTTAATGGTCAACCCTGCCCTCTGTAGTCTGCCCAGCACCTCCCTGACATGTTGAAGTTGCTCTTGCCAGGAAAGGCTGTAAATGGCAATATCATCTAGGTAAGCAAGGGCAAACCCTCCTGCTCCTGCTAAGATATGATCTACCAGCCTCTGGAAAGTTGCTGGGGCATTTTTCCTCCCAAAGGGCATATTTGAGAACTCATACAAGCCAAAAGGAGTTACAAAGGCTGAATTCCCTCTAGCACTGGGAATCAAGGGTACCTGCTAGTAACCCTTGGTAAGATCAATAGTTGTAAGATACTTAGCCCCACCCAGCTGTTCTAGGGCCTCATCTGTCCCAGGCATGGGGTAAGCATCTGACTCTGTGTGACTATTTAATTTCCTGTAGTCCACACAGTACCTGGTGTTGCCATCCTTTTTTGGCACCAGCACCACTGAGGAGGCCCAGGGACTGTTGGATTCTTGAATTAACCCTAGTTCCAACACCTCCTGTATCTCCTCCCTCAGAGTCTGTTTGACTCTCTCAGGCACCCTATAAGAGACCTGCCTAATAGGCCTTTGGGGTCCTGTATCCACCTGGTGCTGCACCTTTCCCAGTGAACATGTCCCAAACTCCTGTAACACTGCTCGGATTTCTCAAACCTGGGTAAGATATAGCTGCTGGGACATTGCTACCCATTCCACTGAGGTGTCAGTCTTAGGCTCACTGAGGAGATCAGTCACCAGATCTCCCTCAGACTCCTCCTGCAAGCCACTGCAAATACTCAGCACAAGGGCCTCCCTATCATGGTAAGGGTTCATCATGTTAACATGGTACAATTTGTGCTCCTGCCTAGCAGTTCTACCATGTAGTTAACATCACTTACCTTCCTTACCACCTTGTAGGGTCCCTCCCAAGCTGCTTGCAGCTTATTGTGTCTGACAGGAATGAGAACCATTACCTGCTGCCCTACACAATACTCTCTAGCTCAAGCATTCCTGTCATGCCATACCTTTTTCTGTTGTTGAGCTTCTGCCAGGTTCTCCTGGGTCAAGCCCATGAGTTCCCTGAGCCTTGTTCTGAGGTTTAGGACATATGCCACAACAGACTCCTTGTGAAATTCACACTCACCTTCCCACTCATCTTGAATTAAATCTAGAGGTCCCCTCACCCTATGCCCATACAACAACTCAAAGGGTGAAAAACCTGTGGATACCTGGGGAAACCCTCTGTAAGCAAGCAACAGAAGGGGCAAATATTTGTCCCACTCCCTCTTAAACTGGTCTGCAGATGGCCATAGCATGAACTTGAGTGTATTGTTTAACCTCTCAACAAGACCATTAGTCTGGGGATGGTAGGAGGTTGTCTTCATGTGCTTCACTACACAGTACTTCCACAGACAAGCCAGCTGGTCTGACATGAAATTGGCACCTCTGTCAGTCAGTATTTCCTTTGGGAAACCTACCCTGCTGAAAATCAGGACAAAGCCACTGCCTTAGGCTATCTTGTAGCATAATCTATTTCCACCAGGACATACGTTTTCCCTGTGGAACTTGGGGGTACTCGGAGGCCCCACAATATACATAGCTACACTCTGAAATGGCTCCTCAATCACAGGCAAAGGCAGCAAAGGAGATCTCTGTCTCCTGCCTTGCCTACCTTTTGGCACTGCCGTACTCTGTTACATCTCTGGAAATTCCAGGCCAATAGAAGTTCTGCATAATATGTCCCTTTGTATGTTTTATGCCCATATGACCTGCAAAGGGAATATCATGAGCTATGGCTAAAAGTGCCAGATGGTAGGCTCTAGGCTCTACCAACTGCTGTGTTCTCTGACCTTCTAACCCTCCCTCTGGTGTCCACTCTCTATGCAGTAACCCTTTGTCCCAGTATGCAGATTCCACCTTCCCTTGAGAATCAGGTGCCTCACTAGCTACCTGCCTCAGGCCTTGCAATTTAGGGTCTGAGAGCTGAGCCTGTCTCAACTGTCTCTTTGTAACCATTCCTGCCTCCCCTTCCACAGGAAGTCTACCATCATCTGACAATGGTGCCCTCACTGTCAGCCTGGGTACTACTACTCACCTCTACCTTTGCAGTCACTCTCAGTACCCACAAGCAGCTGTGGCTACCTTCAGTCTCCATGCTACAGCATAACTTCCTCCCTGTAGTAACCACCTCACCAGTCCTGGCTGCAAGTATGAGGTCTGTCTGGGTCTCCCCCAGGCTACCAGACCCACATGCTGGTCTCAAAGCCTGACTGTGTGTAACTGCATAAACAAATGGTACTGCCTCATCAAAATCCTTCCTTATCAGGACATCTGCAGGATGGTAGTTTGCCACCCCCGTTGTCTCAAGACAACCTACTATTGTCATTTTGTCTTTCCCACTTACTGGCTCTCTCACCTTTTGTTCCCCACCTTGCCTCCGTGGACATCTGTATGCCACATGGTCCCACTAGTTGCATTTAAAACATTTAACCCTAGGTCCTGGACATGTACCTGGACTAGAGGCTTCCCCTACTACTGGCGGATTCTGTTGGGGCAGTCTGAGCTGCCCACCATTTCCCTTTCCTGTTCAGGGATTCCCTGCTTGCTAGGTATAGGTCTCCCTTCTTACCCAACTCATCTGAAGTCACACATTGTCTGTCAACTAACCAGATCCTCATGTCCTCAGACAAAGTGCTAAGGACTTGTTCCCTCACCAAAAGGTCTGCCAGCCCTTCAAAGGTGGTGACCTGACATCCACTCACCCACCTATGAAAATAAGTGCTCAGTTCAGCAACATATTCACACACACTTTCATCTGCCTTGCGTCTATGCTCATGAAACGTTTTCCTATAAGTTTTAGGTGTTAGCTTAAAAAAATCTAAGAAACAGTTCTTAACAGCAGTATAATCAAAACATTTGTGATCAGCAAGTTTAGGCAACACAGTTACAGCTTTACAATGGAGTAAGGGGGTCAGGAACTGTAGCCAGAGCCTTTGGTCAACATCATACTGTTTACATACCCTCTCAAACATATGAATGAAACTATCACAATTATCCCTCTCTGTAAACTGCAGAAGAAATTTACTGACCTTTTGTGCTTTTGGGGTCCAGTTACTCCCTTCCCCATTACCTCCATGACTCTGGCGAAGAGTCAGCATCTCCTTTTTGTGCTGCCTTTGTCCCTCCTTTTCCACAGCTTCCATTTCCAAATGCCTGGCATCCAACTCAAGTCTCTTTAGCTCCAGATGGATTTTTAAGTCCTCCGCACAAAGGTTGAGCTGTCCATTCCCTGAGTGTTGTACATCTCCACGGACCATCTGATCATCCTCCTGGTTGCTGTTTCCTGATGCAGCTGTGACCAAAGCTGCAATCATATCTGCCTTAGTCAGGTTTCCCTGCACCAGTCTTTTAGCCTGGCACATCTCCTCCAACTGGCTGCTTGTCAGCTTTCAATATTCTTCTGTTGACATGCTTGCCTGCTCTCCCTGACTAACTAAGCTAACAAAAGAAATAAAACAACTGTGATCTGAACTCTGTGTATTCACTGTGCGGCTGATTTAGAGTACAAAACACCTTCAGTGATCATTGTACACAAGCTACAGGAATTCACACTACCCCACACCACTACAATCCAATTAGTATTTGCCAACCAATTAATATGTGGTGTGGATATCCCACCACTGCCAAACAATTAATATATGATGCCCGTGCATTGACCCAGCAATCAAGGAGCCTCAATCCTCACCACCAACACCAGTGAGGGGTGTCCACACTGGGAAAGATAACAAATATACACACACAATAAAGTACAATTTCCCTTAAGAGGACACAGAGATCACAGTCAGTCTGGGGCTGGTTTCTCCCTTTCTCTCCAGCTCCCCGGTAAGACTCCCTACTGGCACAGCTATAGGGTCAAGATCTCAGCCTAGTGGGTGAGCTAAGACCTCCAGCACCCTCTCTGTCCAACCAGTGCTTCTTGTCCCTGCCCAAGTAGCTGACACACACACACACACACACACACACACACACACACACACACACACACACTTTGAGATATGAGTTATATACAAACACACAGACACCCCTGGGGAAGGCTGGCACAGATTCTCCAGCTGTGCCCCCTTTCTGCTCAGTCTAAAAGGTAGTACCAGCTGCCACCACCCACTAATATCAGCTACTAAAAAAGCCCTTAACAAAGGGTGTCCAATATTTACTGTGCAATATTATTATCCAAATGATGTGTGACTGAACAGCAAAGCTTATTGGAGTGACTTGGACAGTATCACGATATACATGCAATGTACTCTAGAGCTTAAATTATCTCTACATAAAACAGCCGCAGTTGAAAGGTTTAAAAATATTTAATAATAAATAATAAAAACACAAGTCAATCCTTCTTACTACACAGTTCTAGTCAAGAGTTTACAGATCACAGGAAAATGCTTAAATAATACAGCAGAATAGTTCTGACATCAACACAAAAAACAGTTAGTCTAATCTTCCTATTTCCTAGCTATTTCTAAGAGAAACAGTAAAGCCTAAGATCCTACTTACATACAGAACACAGGTGGATACTGGTGAGTTGGATGTTCTCAAGACAAATGCAAAATTTTCTCTAATTCTCTCTCTTTTAATTGATAACACAATGCTGCTTCACATTACATCATTCTTAATTTTCTGTTTTCCCAGACTAACAGAAACTCAGAGGTTAATAGCCCTTTTGATCTTGCAGATGGTCAGGAAGCCAGAGCAATAAAATAAATTATACCTGTAAATTCTAGCCATTAACTCTGGCCTCAAAACAATAGGAAGAATTCCTTCATTTAGACATCTCAGCTCTGAGGTTTGGCATCAAACAATTACACAATGTTTGACTTATTAGCTTTCCTACAGCAGAGTGCACTGTTGTTACATTTTTGCAGTTCCACATTTAACACCATTTTTCCCATTTAAGAGAACAAGCCTGTGGCTTATATTAATATTTACTAATGACAGAATTATCTACAAAATTCTACCTGGCTAGGCTGGCAGCCTTCATCTATCTTCACATTCTTTTTTAAAAAACAGGACTCCAAATTATTTTCTAAAGCATGTTCCAATAAAAACAGTGAATGACATACACCTCTTTAACTAACCAGCTGTAACACCACAACATTGGTTCATAGGTAGGTACTAGGCTATCGGCCCAAGGGCCTATTTAAGCCTAGCCAGCAAGGTTCCCTGGCTTATGTCACCCAAGAAATTTATTTTCCTGTGCCCCTGTCGAGCAGAGCCACAGAAATGATCCCCTGGGTGTATTTCCTATTTCCCATCCACTCATCAAGATTTTTCTTGAAGAGTGCAAATGAGGAACTTTGCTTGACATAGATGGGTAGCTTGTTCCAGAGTATGGGAAGTCTCCACATCATTTGGGGACTTGACTATGGCTCCTAGGTTGCAGTCATCTGCGAACTTCATTAGCCAAAGGTCTTCTGTGCTAGCCTGTACTTCAGAGAAGTACATACCAAACAGGAGAGGTCCCAGGACTGAACCCTGTGGTACTCCACTTGTCACTGATTTGAAGTCAGATTTGGAGTCTGCAACTTTTACAGTGTGGGTTCTGTCAGTGAGCCAGTTGGTAACCTATCTTGTGATGTAGGGATTTATACCTAGTTTAGTGAGTTTAGATATAATTCCAGAATGGGCAATGGTGTTGAAAGCCTTGGTGAGGTCAAGATAGGCTGTGTGAACCACCTTACCCTCATCTACGGCTTTGGTGACTGCCTCAAAGAAGTCGATCAGGTTTAGGAGGCATGATCTGCCTTTCACAAGCCCGAACTGGGTGGGGTCCAGAGGTTGGAGGTTACCAATGTTTTTGTTTATGAGTTCCATGATGATACGTTCCATGGCCTTACAGGCCAGGCTCATCAGGCTAATAGGGCGATAGTTCCTGCGATCAGTGGTGGCTCCCCCTTTGTGGAGTGGGATAACTGTTGCCATGTACCATTCATTGGGCCTGATGTGAGGCTATGATTGAACACGCTGCTTAGGTGTGGAGCCAGTTCATTCTGAAGTTCATGTAAAATGCAGCCTGGGATGTTGTCCAGTCCCATGGATGCTGTGTTTTTGGCTTTAGAGAGCGCAGCTTTTACCTGTGTAGTTGTGATTACAGGGACTCTGCATTCTTCCTGTATAGATATTGGCCCTTTAGGGGGTGAGAGGGAGTTAAAGATAGCACTTAACCTATCTGCCAGGATGTTGGCAATATCAGTTGATTCTGTAATTTTTGTGCCGTTGTGCTGTACCTCAGAGCAGATCTGGGTGTTGCCACTGAGATTCTTGACATAGCTATAGAATGCTTTGTGGTTGTCCCTAGAATCAGTGGCGATTTTGTTTTCATAGCTAGCTTTGGAGGATCTTATAAGGGATCTCAGCTTCTTACCAGATGACCAGGGAGCTCCTCCACTCATGGGATTTTACTCTCTTTTGCAACAGTTTCTTCCTTCTGTTGTAGAGTTTGTTTGTGGCAATGGGACCACCAGATTGGCTTCCTTTTTTGGAGGATAACGTCTTGGTTCTGTTTGAGATAGCACGATCCATGCACTCATGGAAGTGCTTATAGAGTGCATTTGTGTAGGATTCAGCAGTCTTAACTGTATTGTCCATCTGCATGGGTGTCATGAAGTTCATCACTTCTGTCTTAAGAAGCATGAAGTTAGCTTTGGAGAAATTCTTTACCATGGTTTCCTTAATGGGGGATGGGGGAAGGATGTGGCTATCTAGGTTGATTAGCTTATGGTTGGATCTGACCAACGAGGAGTCGACTTCAGGTGTGGAACACCAGTCACTCATGTTAGTAATGACTAGGTCTAGGATATTGTTGCCCCTGGTGGGGGTGTGGATAAGTTGATTCAGGGCATTGGAATTTAGGAATTCCAGGAATCGTTGAGCGAAGGAGTTGGTACATGAGTAGTTTCCCAGTTAATGGTGGGGTAGCTGAAATCGCCCATTATTAGGGTGTTTGGTTGAACCCTAATATTTTCCAGTATATCAAGAAAAAAAGAGTGGGAATCCTGGGAATGGTGGGGGATCTGTAGCAAGCTACAATTTGGATTGCAGTTTTGCCCAGAGTTAGTTGCACTTGGATAACCTCGGATGCATTATGCTGTGCAACTCGCTTGGAGGTGTGAATATCTTTAATGAATATGGACATACCTCCACCTTTGGTGTTCCGGTCCAGGTTCGATGACCGAAAGGTGTGGTATGAGTTATAGCCTGGTAATGCAGGGGTGCTCTCTGAAGCCTTGAACCTGGTCTCAGACACTGCACAGATATCAATGTTCTCCATTTTAAAGAGTGCCTTGAGGGGGTGCATTTTGAGATTTAGACTTCTAGCATTGAGTAGCATTAACCCAGTTTTTGCTTGCCTGCTCCTGTTAAGGTGGTGAATTTGTCATTTGAACTTTGCCTAAAAAAGACACTATAGGGGCGGCAAGAGCCTTAGCCAGTATCTGGAATCCCAGGGGTGACAGGTGCAGGCCATCTCTAGAAAAGAATCATGGTCTGTCAACATGTCAACCCAGGCAGACAGATATTGGATCCCCTTAGAATGACACCAGAAGCTTAGCCAATTGTTGAAGTCAATCATTTTGTCCTTGTACTACGGTATCATTCTGGGCGATGACAGGATGATAACACAGTACAAGGAGAAAATGATTGATGTCAACAATTTGCTAAGCTTCTGGTGTCGTTCTAAGGGGATCCAGTATATGTCTGCCTGGGACGACATGGTTGACAGACCACGATGCTTTGCCAGAGATGGCCTGCATCATTCTATAGGGAATAGACTTCCAGAAGGATATAATGAGAAACCTTGTAAAGTATTTATGTGTGGATGCTCATTTACAGGATAAACCTTTAACAAAATGTTGATCAAACCTTTAAACTACCAAAGTACTTATTTTACAGCTTTGCTTATTTGTAGCTTCTAAAACATTGTGTTCAGTTACTTTGGTGAGGTTTTCTTGTCAGTTACCAATAGTATGAAGAGTTATGACAGGAGATGGGGGACCTGTTCACTGGTTAAAAATTAAGCAGATGGATGCATAGTGTCAACAAATTATTGAAAGTATTACTTATAAGAGCGAAACCAGACAGAGGTATTTCTGGGATATGGAGGTTTTGGTGTTTTAGGAATGCTGCATATTAAGGGATGGCAATATTTATTTATTACAGATATTTATTTATTTATTTATTTATTAAATTGTATTCACTTATTATGATATTTATTAATGAAAGGTTTCTGCATGTTAGTAAAAAGATTATGGTGCTTCTCTAAGGCAGAATAAAGGACTGAATCTGGGAATTCAAGGAAGTCTTCAGAATGATAAATTGTGTATGTCTGTATGCAAGTATGTATGTAAGTATGTATGTTTTTTTTAACTGTGATACTCTGACTAGGACATGGAAGACCCCTTTTCAGCAGTCACAAGAAAAGCTCCAGAAAATTTAATGCAGATAATAGTGAATATAGGATCAGTAAAAGTGTCATATGTCACACAAAAGTAAAAAAAAAGAATGTGCATGATCACCACACATGGTAGAAGTGAAACTTTTGTAAGGAACTGTGAAGGAAAGCAAATGGAATTATAAATGAAGGAGTGTAACAGTCAGACTGTGGTAGCTAGAATGATTTCAGCAAGCAATAATGCCCCCTAGGCTGTGTGTTAATGTGTAATTAATGCCCACTCACACCTATGGAAGGGCATTAATTACACATTAACACATACCCTTGAGGGCATTACTGTGCTCAAAAAAGGACTTTCTGTAAAATTGTTGTGTTTTACTTATTTATATATTTTTTATTACTATATTATTTTTTAATATATTTTTGATGTAAAATAGTTCCTCCTCCTAATATTTCAAACTTGCTGTAGTATATGTTAATGGTGTTGGAGAAGGCATTTTACATCCAAAATATAACATTTAAAAAAAATGTACTGTTTTTTACTTTTTTTTTTTTTTTTTTCTTTTCTTACTCCTAAAATGTTTGGTTTGTTGCGAGTTATTAGAGATTAATGTCACTAAACAATGACATAGATTTGAGTTTCAAGCTTTTACTTTCTTCAGAAAATTCATGTTAACATAAATGCTTTACTTAAGCAGGTTTGTAATTTTATAAGAGCAATACTTGAAATCTGTTTCTGTTGTTGAGCATTTGTTCCCCCTTTACTGTAGGCTTTATCCAGATTTCTTCAGCTGAAAGGTCCAGAGGCACGCAAACCTCTTTACTGCCGCTGCTGCCAGTGGTCATCTCACTCACTCTCGCACGTGCACACCTCTGCTTCAGAAAATGCATGCTAACGGAAACCCTGCTATTCTAGCAACTTTCTAAGTTTATAAGAGTAATATATAAAATCCGTCCCTATTTTTGAGGCTTTGATCCCCATTGTTCTTGTACTAACAGGTTAACTGGTGCGTGTGTGTGTGTGTGTGTGTGTGTGTGTGTGTGTGTGTGTGTGTGTGTGTGTGTGTGTGTGTGTGTGTGTGTGTGTGTGTGTGCATGTGTGTCTGTGTGTGGTTGAAAAGCTAGAGTATGGAAGTGAAACTCCACCCTTAGTGAGCAGAGTTTGACTTGTGTACTGCTGTTTCAGTTTTTCATTTCACTCCAAACTCGCACTATCTTGCCTAAAGAAGTTTCACTTCAAAAGTAATATGCAGAGAAGCAAAAAAGTATTGTTCAGTTCACAAAAAGGGGAAAATAAAAGAATCCAAAATACATTGCAATATGCACAGAAAATATCTGAAGATTCAAATGTAGTACATTAAAGTGAATATAGTAGCAGTAGAAGTAACATGAGGCTAAGAAAATAAAGAAAAAATATTGTACAATTGACAAGTAGAGTAAATATCTATATAAACTATAATGCATTGTGGTATACATTTGGAGAGTGAGTGGAAAGCTGAATAGATAGAACAAGGTGAGATAGAAGGATATAAAAATATGTTATAGCAAGAAAGTGAGTAAGGAGAAGTCGGAAAATAGATGGTACAGATAATTGAAATGAAGAGACAGATAGTGTAGTAGAGTACTGGACTATGTTGAAAAGCAGATGTTATAGACTGATCTTGTGAAGAAAGGAGATAAGAAAGATAGGAGTAGGGAGGGAGGAAGTAGGAAGGTGGAAAGAAAGGAAGACATGGGAAAAAGAAAGGAGTTGAAAAGTTGGTAGAAGGGAGAGGGAGGAGGAGAAAGAAGTGGGAGACAGTTGGAGAAAGATTCTAGAGAAGGTGAGAGAAGGGGGGATGGGAAATTAGATAAAATAAAAGAAAAAAAAGGAGTAAGTCTAGGAAGAGGGGATAGCTGGAGGTGATAACTTCTTGACTCTGTTTCGATATTACCAAAAAAGAGGCAAGAGACCAGTCCAGCGGCATAAAGGAATAAAACCCTGACTATGACGCAGTCAACCTGCATTCATTTAGCAGCCCAAGCAACTGATGGAGCAGCAGGGAAGGCTGGATTGCTAGCAGGATGCATGGTCTAAACAGGATTAGAATAGGAACATAGTGGAGCTGCCACGGTGGCAGGGCGAAATGCCACAAGTCCATATTGGATGCGTGCCCCTGACCATCACTATGGGATCTGATCGGGAGGTATGGTGAAACAGGATAGGTCATAAGTAAAAAAAAATCCTGGCTTGAAACAGAATAGCATGAAACTCCAGGACACCTAAGCTCCTCTCTGACTGTGGTTTTAAATTTGGGAATTGGACCAGAGTGATTGGAGTGCCAGCAGGCCCAGTACACCCAGTAAAGGATGTGAGGCACTGGAACAGCTATCAGAATGACAAACATTTTTTGATTGGGTGTGACCTTAGTGGGAATTTGAGTGCAGATAGGAAGAGGCAAAATGTTGATGAAATTAATGTATCAATAGGAAATAAGGTAATTAGGTAGTATGCACTACTCATTCTGGGTTGACATTCTGGTAAACATTTTAGGAGAATTTTCAAAGTAGGAAAATGATTTTATTATTTTTTTCGGCAAAAACAATGTAGCTAAGAACATTACTGAAATTAAGTAGTCAGGGTTTTCAGAACATATGAAGGTGGCAAATGAGAAAATAATTGGTATTTCTGAAGACATAGCCACTGGTATATTTAAGACAGATATAGAGATGTTATTGAGTGTTGAAGTAAGCGCATATATAGATCAATTTTTTTCTGGATCCTTTACGGTTATGTGTAGGCATATGCAATTTGAATGGCATAATGGACTCCTTTTAAGTAGAAGATAATTGTGGAGTACAACTGGAGGAAAAAAAAAAGATGAAGGTAAACAGAGGAAGATATTACATAAGTGGAACAGTAATATAAGAGATGATAAATCTAAGAAGGCATCAGAGCAAGCATTTGAAGAGAATAAAAGCAGATTATTGGCATGGCAAAAAAGGCAGATATATGCTGTTAAGGGTAGGAAGGAAGAGATGTCCCTTTCATTTTAGACATTTTAAAGAAGAAATTGTTTGAACACTTTCTGGAGTTTTGCAAATGCTTTGTGCAGTTAGGGCAGTGGACAGTGAAAGTAAAACATTGCAAGTGCAAGATTCTTTAGTAAGTATGGTTAACTGAAAGGCGATGAGAATGAATAAGGTATGACACTTAAGGGGTACCAGTTCCAATAGAACACTCAGGTGATGTTGACAGTAATCCACATGGATGTGTTGCATAAAAATAGTAGATTTATTGAGCGCGCTTTCGTCTTAGAAACCAAGACTTCATCAGAAAACAGTTACAGTTCAAACACACAGTGCTTTTATACCCTTGAGCTAATGAAATAATTAATTAGCAATCAATTATACATCTCCCCTGTCATACTTAAAGCAGCATACCAATATTTCATGATTTTAAAAAGTTTTAAAAACTACAAGTAAATGAAGCTATAAAATACAATGAAATATGGTACTAGTACATTATATATAAATTAATGACAGTAATAATAAAATATAATTTAATATATACCATATACATTATTAAGAATAAAATATAACTTTTTCTACTTAAAAGAAAACATTTAAAGCTTAAATGAATGGTATTTTAATATAGGCATAATACTACATGCTTCATTAATACCTGGGGGGGGGGGTGGAATTCAGTCTTAGCTGCCACTTTAACTCTTCCCTATCTAACCTGTTTTTCCAATCACCACCCCTGATGTCATTGCCAAGGTTCTCAAGAATACCAAAAAGAAAAGTTTTACATAAACTATTACCCTTTAAATGCTTGTAGAGAGCATTATCATCCTCATGTCTAATGGCATAAAGGTGCTTGTAGATCCGTCTACGCAAAGCCCTTTCAGTTTTGCAGTTCTGACAAATAGAAATATAAACCAGTTGCTTGGAGCCACATAAACCTCTCTTCAACCACACCTTTCTCTTAGGGGAATCAATTTCCACCCAGTCGACCCCTAAAATATATGAACAGTATGCACAGGAACCACAACTCCTAGTTCCTCTTGATGTATCATTTATTTTTATGGGATGTTCTAGTAAAAACTTGAGGTTATTATTAGTTTTAAACACAAAGTGAGGTTTTTTACCTACAAAGTCCATAAGACTGTCCTCACCCTTGAACATTATCCAATTTCTCTTCACTATTTGTTGGATGTCCTTACTGAGTAACCCATATGTCAAAACCATGGACTGACTATAATTTTTGTCCACAGAGTATTCAACAGGGTTTGTTAAAATCTCAAGTGGTTTACCATTAGGGGTACAAATTTCTTACCCATTCATTTAAAACCTCCTCACACACAGAATGTAACAAGGGGGTGAGTAACCCCTATCCATAAAGAGGTTAACCAGGGTAGCTATCTCAGTCTTACAAATCTCTTTACTAGAGCACATCCTGGCTACCCTCACCATTTGGCCCTTCACAATATTTTTCTTAATGTATTCTGGTTGACAACTATTATACTCAAATAGTCATTTGAAAACGTAGATTTTCTATATATTCTCGACACAAAACAACCCTTAGTATTATTCACAGAAATAGTTACATCCAGATAGTTTATAGACTTATTGTCTTGTGTAGCAGTAAATTTGAAGTAATCACAAACAGTGTTGATGTAAGCAAAAAATTCCTTTATAGTGTCATTCCCCTCCATAAAATAAAAATGTCATCCAAAAAACAGAGGTAGGTCCACCATTGACCTGAGAATTTGCTGTTAAATATATATAATTTCTCCCAAGAATACATAACGAGGTTCGCAAAAAGGGGGGCACAACTAATACCCATAGCAACCCCTTTTGTCTGTTTGTAAAACTCCCCCTCGAATATAAAAAAAAAATTTTTTAAATTAATTTCCATAAGGACCATTACAAAATTCATTAAAGTGTTGCTTAAATTACAAACATCTAGTAAAGCTTTATAGAAAAGGTTCAAACTCTCACAATGGGGAATAGAAGTGAATAAATCTACTACGTCAATAGTAGAAAAAATATTTGTCTCATGGAAATATTCACTTTTTATCTTGCCCAAAAAATCCCATGAGTCATGTAATATATAATCAATGTTCTTTAAGTTCCCACGAACCATCCTTTCTACAAATATCCCCAGTCGGTAGGTCATACTGTTCTCAGAACTTATAATCAAATGATATGGAGGGTCAGATATATTTTTGTGGGTTTTAGGAATACCAAACATAATAGGAGTTCTAGGATGCTCATTACACAAAAATTGAAATATTTCTTCATTAATTACACCCTGTAATAATGAATCTTCCAAACATAACTGAATTTTCTTATGAGCTACATTAATTTCATTAATGGATGAGACTTCATATTTATCATCATCCTGTAGCATACTAAAAATGTTACTGGTATAGTCCATCTTCTCCACTATTATCATACCACCCCCCTTGTCAGGTTTCATAAACCTCAGGTTCGAATTACCACGAAGTTCCTTTAGGAGGTGGTTTTCTTCATAACTAAGATTATACTGCTTATGTTTGGAATTATAATAGGTTTCATAAATCTCTTGTGTGCATACTTTTTCAAAAGTAGAGATTATAGGATGTAAAGGAGGATTAAAACAACTTCTCCATTTGAAATTTAGAGGTCTAGGTACTACGGAGGTATCCTTAAATAGATATTTTAGATTTAACTTCCTTGTATATAGTTTAAAATTTGTAATAATATGGGAGATATCTCCCTTACAATTAGGAACAAACTTAATACCTTTCTTCAACAGAGAAAAATACTCTTTGTTATTTTCTAAACCAGCGTAGTTGAATATGCTGAACCCCTTGTAACTCAATAGTATCCCATCAAAGGAATTCATTATTTCTTCCTCTGGGACTTCTAGGTCACTTAATAGTGACTGCCATTTCTCCATTTCTGGTAAGGGGCCCTTCACCTCCCTCCCTTGTTTCCCCCTTGTTGCTCTAAAAAATGCTTCCCTTTAGGTGCATTATACTTGCTCTGTAACCATTCAGATCTCCTAAGTACTGGAAATTCCTGGTCATAATTTTCAACCACTTCGTTAGTGTGTGAACGTGAGGAATGAAATCCTTCTCCATTCCATTCATTATTGTTCTTAAAATATGATTTAGGAAAAGGGTAAGCATTTCTGTCTTTGTATTCACAAGCATCCCTATATAACTTTTTACGCTTCCTTTTTACATTATCATTGACCTGTTGCTCAATTTTATCAAACATACTATCATATTTGTAACATATTTCATCAAAATGTGCATCACTTAAAACAATTTCATTTAACCTTTCCACATCCCCAAATAAAGCTTCTATTTTTTATTGTTGATCTTAATAATGAACTCCATGAGTTCAACACCATGTCTGTCAAACATTTCAATGTGTTCAAGACATTCTGGGTCATCTTCGGACAAACCATTAGGAAAGTGAAAAACCCTTAGTCCCTTTGGTACTCTTTTACTTTTATACTTTCCTTTAAAAACCCAATGTCACATTGGAGGTTACGTACCTTCTCCAATTTACTTTCCAAGTCTCTCAAAACATTGTTTATGTTCCCTTCTCGAGCTTGGGTATCAGGTAGTGTGGGACTAATAGGAAAAATGTCAGTTTGGAGCCATTCACTCAGGGTCGGCCTCCTTTCCGAGAAGGTTGAATCTTGCTGCACCTGGTCACATGGTATGGAATCCTGGATTGTAGACCGGTTGTTAGAGCTTTGTGTAAGCTTCTTACGTGCACCCGGGTCTCGTGTAAGGGTTTCCTCCTTCCTGGAACAACCTGCCTCCACAATTGAAACCGGCATGGTTTCTGCCCTCCTAACTGAGCCTCCCGGCCCCTGTAATCATTCGGCAGCTGCTTGCAACTCTGTTACCTTCCCAGTGAGAGTTGCAATAATGTTAGTAAGCTGCACCAAAGTTGTAGTTTCGTTCACCCCATTATTGGTCATCCAAATATCATTGCTTTCCAAAAAGAATGGAGACGGACTATTTTCAATAGAATCCGCCATCCTTTACAACAGTTCTTGAAATAATTATAACCAAAACGTTGTCACCACTTGTATCTGTTCCACCTCAGTATAAAACGACTCCAAAAACACAAAACCAGGAACTGCAAGACACCAACCATAAACAAAAGTACACCAGTTCTGATAGAACACTCAAGTGATGTTGACAGTAATCCACACGGATGTGTTGCATAAAAATAGTAGATTTATTGAGCGCACTTTCGTCTTAGAAACCAAGACTTCATCAGAAAACAGTTACAATTCAAAAACACAGTGCTTTTATACCCTTGACCTAATGAAATAATTAATTAGCAATCAATTATACATCTCCCCTGTCATACTTAAAGCACCATACCAATATTTCATGATTTTAAAAAGTTTTAAAAACTACAGGTAAATGAAGCTATAAAAATACAATGAAATATGATACTAGTACATTATATATAAATTAATGACAATAATAATAAAATATAATTTAATATATACCATATACATTATTAAGAATAAAATATAACTTAACGTTTTGGTTATAATTATTTCAAGAACTGTTGTAAAGGATGGCGGATTCTATTGAAAAAAGTCCGTCTACTTTTATTTTGGAAAGCAATGATGTTCGGACGAACAATAATGGGGTGAACGAAACTACAACTTTGGTGCAGCTTACTAACATTATTGCAACTCTCACTGGGAAGGTAACAGAGTTGCAAGCAGCTGTCGAATGATTACAGGGGCTGGAAGGCTCAGTTAGGAGGGTGGAAACCATGCCGGTTTCAATTGTGGAGGCGGGTTGTTCCAGGAAGGAGGAAACCCTTACACGAGACCTGGGTGCACGTAAGAAGCTTACACAAAGCTCTAACAATCAGTCGATGATCCAGGATTCCATACCATGTGGCCAGGTGTGGCAAGATTCAACCTTCTCGGGAAGGAGGCTGCCCTGAGCGAATGGCTCCAAATGGACATTTTTCCTATTAGTCCCACACCACCTGGTAGCCAAGCTTGAGAAGGGAACATAAACAATGCTTTGAGAGACTTGGAAAGTAAATTGGGGAAGGTACGTAACCTCCAATGTGACAATGGGTTTTTAAAGGAAAGTATAAAAAGTAAAAGAGTACTGAAGGGACTAAGGTTTTTTTGCTTTCTTAATGGTTTGTCCGAAGATGACTCAGAATGTCTTGAACTCATTGAAATGTTTGACAGACACAGTGTTGAACTCATGGAGTTCATTATTAAGATCAACGATAAAAAAATAGAAGCTTTATTTGGGGATGTGGAAAGGTTAAATGAAATTGTTTTAAGTGATGTACATTTTGATGAAATGTGTTACAAATATGATAGTATGTTTGATAAAATTGAGCAACAGGTCAATGATAATGTAAAAAGGAAGCCTAAAAAATTATATAGGGATGCTTGTGAATACAAAGACGGAAATGCTTACCCTTTTCCTAAATCATATTTTAAGAACAATAATGAATGGAATGGAGAAGGATTTCATTCCTCACATCCACACACTAACGAAGTGGTTGAAAATTATGGCCAGGAATTTCCAGTACTTAGGAGATCTGAATGGTTAAAGAACAAGTATAATGCACCTAAAGGGAAGCATTTTTTAGAGCAACAAAGGGGAAACAAGGGAGGGGGGGGGTGAAGGGCCCCTTACCAGAAATGGAGAAATGGCAGTCACTATTAAGTGACCTAGAAGTCCCAGAGGAAGAAATAATGAATTCCTTTGATGGGATACTATTGAGTTACAAGGGGTTCAACATATTCAACTACGGTGGTTTAGAAAATAACAAAGAGTATTTTTCTCTATTGAAGAAAGGTATTAAGTTTGTTCCTAATTGTAAAGGAGATATCTCCCACATTATTACAGATTTTAAAATATATACAAGGAAGTTAAATCTAAAATATCTATTTAAGGATACCTCCGTAATACCTAGACCTCTAAATTTCAAATGGAGAAGTTGTTTTAATCCTCCTTTACATCCTATAATCTCAAATTTTGAAAAAGTATGCACACAGGAGATTTATGAAACCTATTATAATTCCAAACATAAGCAGTATAATCTTAGTTATGAAGAAAACCACCTCCTAAAGGAACTTTATGGTAATTCGAACGTGAGGTTTATGAAACCTGACAAGGGGGGTGGTATGGTAATAGTGGAGAAGATGGACTATACCAATAAAATTTTTAGTATGCTACAGGATGATGATAAATATGAAGTCTCATCCATTAATGAAATTAATGTAGCTCATAAAAAATGCAGCTATGTTTGGAAGATTCGTTATTACAGGGTGTAATGAATGAAGAAATATTTCAATTTTTGTGTAATGAGCATTCTAGATCTCCTATTATGTTTGGTATTCCTAAAACCCACAAAAATATATCTGACCCTCCATATCGTTTGATTATAATTTCTGAGAACAGTTTGACCTACCCACTGGGGATATTTGTAGAAAGGATGGTTCGTGGGAACTTAAAGAGCATTGATTATATATTACGTGACTCAGGGGATTTTTTGGGCAAGATAAAAAGTGAATATTTCCATGAGATGAATGTTTTTTCTACTACTGATGTAGTAGATTTATTCACTTCTATTCCCCATTGTGAGGGTTACTAGATGTTTGTAATTTAAGCAACACTTTAATTAATTTTGTAATGGTCCTTATGGAAATTTTTTTTAAAAATATTTTTTTTATATTTGAGGGGGAGTTTTACAAACAGACAAAAGGGGTTGCTATGTGTATTAGTTGTGCCCCCCTTTTGCGAACCTCGTTATGTATTCTTGGGAGAAATTATATATATTTAACAGCAAATTCTCAGGTCAATGGTGGACCTACCTCTGTTTTTTGGATGACATTTTTATTTTATGGAGGGGGATGAAACTATAAAGGAATTGTTTACTTACATCAACACTGTTTGTGATTACTTCAAATTTACTGCTACACAAGACAATAAGTCTATAAACTATCTGGATGTAACTATTTCTGTGGATAATACTAAGGGTTGTTTTGTGTTGAGAATATACAGAAAAACTACGTTTTCAAATTACTATTTGGAGTATAACAGTTGTCACCCAGGATACATTAAGAAAAATATTGTGAAGGGCCAAATGGTGAGGGTAGCCAGAATGTGCTCTAGTAAAGAGATTTGTAAGACTGAGATAGCTACCCTGGTTAACCTCTTTATGGATAGGGGTTACCCCATCCCCTTGTTACATTCTGTGTGTGAGGAGGTTTTAAACGAATAGGGTAAGAAATTTGTACCCTATTGGGTAAACCCCTTGAGATTTTAACAAACCCTGTTGAATACTCTGTGGACAAAAATTATAGTCAATCCATGGTTTTGGCATATGGGTTACCCAGTAAGGACATCCAAGAAATAGTGAAGAGAAATTGGGTAATGTTCAAGGGTGAGGACGGTCTTATGGACTTTGTAGGCAAAAAACCTAACTTTGTGTTTAAAACTAATAATAACCTCAAGTTTTTACTCGAACATCCCATAAAAATAAATGATACATCAAGAGGAACTAGGAGTTGTGGTTCCTGTGCAGACTGTTCATATATGTTAGGGATTGACTGGGTGGAAATTGGTTCCCCTAAGAGAAAGGTGTGGTTGAAGAGAGGTTCATGTGGCTCCAAGCAACTGGTTTATATTTCTATTTGTCAGAACTGCCAACAGTTCTATGTTGGCAAAACTGAAAGGGCTTTGCGTAGATGGATCTACGAGCACCTTTATGCCATTAGACATGAGGATGATAATAATGCTCTCTACAAGCATTTAAAGGGTAATAGTTTATGTAAAATTTTTCTTTTTGGTATTCTTGAGAACCTTGGCAATGACATCAGGGGTGGTGATTGGAAAAACAGGTTAGATAGGGAAGAGTTAAAGTGGCAGCTAAGACTGAATTCCACCCACCCCCCAGGTATTAATGAAGCATGTAGTATTATGCCTATATTAAAATACCATTAATTTAAGCTTTAAATGTTTCCTTTTAAGTAGAAAATGTTATATTTTATTCTTAATAATGTATATGGTATATATTAAATTATATTTTATTATTATTGTCATTAATTTATATATAATGTACTAGTACCATATTTCATTGTATTTTTATAGCTTCATTTACTTGTAGTTTTTAAAACTTTTAAAAATCATGAAATATTGGTATGCTGCTTTAAGTATGACAGGGGAGATGTATAATTGATTGTTAATTAATTATTTCATTAGCTCAAGGGTATAAAAGCGCTGTGTTTTTGAATTGTAACTGTTTTCTGATGAAGTCTTGGTTTCTAAGACGAAAGCGCGCTCAATAAATCTACTATTTTTATGCAACACATCCTTGTGGATTACTGTCAACATCACTCGAGTGTTCTATCGGAACTGGTGTACTTTTGTTTATGGTTGGTGTCTTGCAGTTCCTGGTTTTGTGTTTTTGGAGATATTTAAGGGGTAGTTACAGTGGAACAAAGAACAGATATAGACAAAATGATTACCTATGATAGTGACAGAGCAAGTTAATTTAGGGTCTGTGTCTTGTTTGGCTAGTTTGTGATATAGTTTTTATTATGAGTTCATGAAGTAACAGTTCAAGGTTCTGCTTCAGTTGTTTAAATAATGATTCTTTTAAAGATGTAGAAAATTCTCAGATGTATATGAAAGGATGACAGAAGTTCCATAAGTCTGGGTAAACAAATATCATCAGGGATGTCACCAAAGGAAGTTGATTGATGCACATTAGCTGTTAGTGGTTGATTGGTAGATCTGTTGGTTCCTTGCAGCATGTAATTTGAAACATAATTATATTCTTTTTCATACCTTAAAACTTCTTGAATTTCTATTGCAGTGAAGTTGCTTCAAAGTAGCTTGTTAAATGAGTTGTAGCTTCATTTCAATGCAACAAAAACAATGTTTTTTGCAGAGGTCAAGCCCCCTTGCTCCTCCCACATGTATATATATATATATATATATATATATATATATATATATATATATATATATATACATACACACACACACACACATATATACATATATATATATATATATATATATATATATATATATATATATATATATATATATATATATACTAACCCCGATGGTCCTATAATTGTGGAGACAAGAACAAAAAAACACTAAAGCCAGTAAATTAGCACTAGCAAGGATTCTACGTTTTATTTATTTAACATTTGTTGACCAGGAAAGTCTGACTAGAGCAGTGCTTATTTTCAGCATAAACCCAGGGAGAACTTGTCCAGTCACACATATTTAGAATGTGGGAGGAAACTGGAGCACCTGGAGGACACCCACATGAACAGAGGGAGGACATGCAGACCCTGCATAGAAGGCGCACCAGCTAAGAATCAAACTGGAGAACCTCTTGCTGTGAGGCAACAATAGTAACCACTGCACCACTGTGCCACCCATATTTTCTATGTGAGAATTGCCACTCAGCAAGTTTGTTCTCATCAAAATAGGATCAATATGCTGTAACCTAGCTGACTGGTAACTCAACTAATAGTGGATAAGCCTAAGGTATATTTGCTCATATGTAAGAGCAAATGTAGTAAAATCATTATGTTTAGTACTGTCATCATTTAAAACTATAATCTCTTCTTACAATTCATTAAACAAATATCCCCATGTTCAGTTATGATTTTCTTGAGGAAATATGCAACCCAATCAAAAACAGTACAAAGTTTTTAAACAAAGTGTTGGCAGCTGTGGAACCACTGGAAAACTTGGACATCCCCAAAGTCCATAGCACATATTTACCTGCATCTATAAGGATTATTACAGTTTTTAAATGCTTTATGAGACTATATAGATAGAGTATGGAGCAAAAAAAAATTAAGTAAATTTAATAAAGCAGAAAGGTAGAAAATAAACCAAGTAAAACTGCATAAGTAGGCTAGTCAGACTCAATCCAACAGTAATAACAAATAATGGCATTCAAACAGCTAAAAATAATAGGAACTAAAATAAATTTTCTAATGTAGGTTTAGGGCAAAATGTCAGAGAGTTTCTTAACTAACCACAGAAAAACACTGCATAGAGAGCTGGCAAGCTAAGCTCCAACTCTCCTGGGTCTTACCAGATTTCCTTTCACCAACAGTTGCAATAGCAGTAAGGCAAACTGACAACACAGGTTATGGATAGCAGAGGCTGGGGGACAGAAGGAGGAGTAAGGCAAACTGACAACACAGGTTATGGATAGCAGAGGCTGGAAGACAGAAGGAGGCAGAGATGTTTCAACTATAAATGGAAGGTGATTGGAAGAGGTGTGGAGAAGGGAAGCATGTAAGAGAATATTTAAGTTGGAAATGAAAATGTAGGGACTCAGGAGGCTAGAGTGGAAGATAAAAACATAAAGTGGGTGCATCAAGGAAGGAGGGAGGATGGACAAGCAATGACAGTACCAAATAGAGGTGGCCTGGACTAAAAGCAGTCCAAAGGCAAGATTTGTAGGAGCCAGGAGTATATGCAGTTGGAGTGGGAGATAATGTGAAATTGTAGATATGGGAAATAATTAGTTGACATAAGTGGGTGTGTGGTTGGTAGGAAATCCAAAAGAAGTGGATGCTCTTCCAAAAACAGACAGATAGGAGGTAAGTAATGTATATAATATAGCATGGGGTATGAAGAACAGAATTAGAGGGTTAGTTCACAGAAAATAAGCATTGCAATCAGAAATGAAGTTCAAGTCCAGAAGAAGGCTGAGGCAGGACCAGAGGAACCCTAAGAAACATGGGGATATCAAAAGACAGAAAGTACGGTATGGCAGATGGAGGGATGAATAAGAACAGAAAGAAAATGGAATAAATCATTAGCTAGCCAGGAAGGGACATAAAAGGATTCAACAAAGATTTAATGTAGAAGATCTGGCATTAAATATCAGGACTTTTGGCAGGACTCAAAAGTTAACACTTAGGCTGTGGTTAAGGTAATAATGATTGTCAATTATTTCATTAAGAGGATCCGAACTTCAGAGATGGGGGAACTGCATTAGTCTAACCATTATGTAGATAGTTCAATATTTCAGTTAAAACTGAGCTAGGACAAAAAGCCAATTTAAAGCACAGGTTCCATAATAAAAGTAAAAGCTCTAGAGTCCATCCATGTTTCTAACTGCTTTTTAAAAATATACATTATAATGAGCTTGATTGTCAAATGAACAAAGGTAATCTATTCCACAATTTAACCATAGATTGTGTTAAATATCTAGTTCTCAAGACAATACTGCTTTTAATAATTCTGTACGTATAGCTTATTCCACTTGTTGCCTTGCTTGAGTTCAATAACTCAGTATTTAACACAGCTCTTAATTTTTTAAAGGATAAACACAGTTTTCCCCTTAAATACTTATAAATAACTGAAAAAATACATAGACTCTCAAGTCTAGATTGGTATGAATTAACATTAATCTCTGGTATTCTCTCAGTGAACTTACATTTTGTACCTTCATCCTTATTATATAAACAAAACAGCATGTTATATTCTATAATCAGATGAACATAAGCTATGAACAATTTGTTGTGAACTTCTTTGTTCCCTAAATTCAATTTCCTGAGAAATAGACCAACAACTTAAATAGATTTTTTTTTCTGAGCATTAGACCAGAACTTAATATTATTACTAGCAATAAAACTGACGTTCTTGTATTCTATCAAGTTCTGTAAGTCAATGGGCCTTAGATAAATCCAATTATACAACTACTACTGAAAGTGCTTGGTCCACAGCTAATGAAAATGGCTCATAAAAATGTAAAAGATAACCCAGGAGAGTATAGCAGTTAGTAATGGTCATGAAAAAGAGTACATTTGGGCCTCATGCCATGGCTCATAATGGGGCCAACAACATGGCAGCATGGATAATGAAGGAAGGTACCAGAAAGGCAAAGGGAGAGGTCAACAGATGTCATAAGCTTAGGTACATGGATACATTTTTAGAGGTGACTGTATCCAACAAACAAAAAAAACTAAGAATCAGGGATTACAATGCATGGCTGAAGACAACAACAGGTATTTTGGCAACCAGGAAGAAGCATGTAATCCAGCAATGTGGCACAGAGCAATGGAGCTCTGACTACGACCCAGAAGACTTGAGGTCTGTTAGCATGTTCAGCCACTGTTACAGTGAGGTGGGGGTGACAAAGGTGTGTTTATTTGTTGGCACACCCACCAGTGGGGAGGCATTTGGTGGCTTCCCCCCTTTGAAGTTTGTTGCCTCCAGGGCTGAGGCAAGAAGGCCACATCCAAAACATCCCACAGGATGAGGAGGGGTGTAGGCATGACCACCCTTTCTGCTGATGGTAGCCCTTGTGTTGGTATGTGCAGAGTTGTGCATGCTTATGCAGTAGGGTATAGGTGATTTCCACAGTGATGTAGGTACTTACATCATGCCAAATGAATGGGTTAGGCTGTATTTATAAAACTGCCTCATACTCTGCCTCACTGACAGTAACTCCATCATGTGTTCCAACCATGGAAATGAACAGGTGCTGGAGGCTTTCATGTCAATAGGGAAATGAATGGGGTCTGGTGGATTCACTCCAATGGGGAATGAGTGGACGCCAACTATTCTCGCCATTATAGAGAATGAATGGGGAATGGCTGTAGAGGTGTGATGGTTGGAAGACATGGGGATATAAAAAAACCCTTGTAGGCATTGGCCAGAATTGCTGTCAAACGTTAGGAGGAGAAGAAAAACTGCAATCAAGCATCTGCGTGACAAGGCAGGACTTAGGGGTATTGAAAATGAGAAGTGAGCATGAAGACCATTCAGGATGACATAAGGAGGAAAGGAGGGTAAATGCAAAAACAGGGATTGGAAAGTGATGTTGTACAATGTTATGATCCGCAAAAAAAGATGAGAATTAAAGTAAATATTGTCAGAGTCACAGACACCTTAGCAATACAAAAGGGATGGGGTATGGCTGCTCCATGCTATCTTATCCTTAGGAGTGACAACAGGGAAAAATGGAGGGAATGTTCATTTATCTAAGAGATGGGCTAGGTTCAGTGTGTAGATTAACAAGAGGAAACACAAGAATGGGACACAAAGGAAGAGGTGAAGAAAGAACTACATTGACAGGAAATGTAAGCATTTTGTGGTGAAAGCTAAAGGTTGGCCATTACCTACTGCCCACTGGACTCATCAGTGGAAGAAGACAGTCTGTTGGTGGATTAGGTCACTGGAAGCAAACTAAGAATGTGGTGGTGATGGGGATCTTACTCTCTTACCTTCGGACTTGTTAGTTCCTACTGAGTAGAAGAGTAACAGATCCTGATAGAAGCAATGCAATTTATTCATGCAGTATAAGAAAACATAAGTCAAGCAGTATTCTAGATTTAGTCATTTAGTCTTCACTATGTCAGGTGTACTTTAGAATGTGAAGACCCAATCCTTGTTAGTCAGCAGGGAATATGCTATACTATGGCTTAGCTTTATCAGAGCAGTGGGAACCCATTGAAGAAACAAACAGCAGTCTGGGACTACAGAAAGCAAGACTGCAAGCAGCTGGGAGTGGTGGTTCATATTCTAAGCATACAGAATCAAACTTAAAATCTATTGCCTTTAAAAAGCTTGACAGCCATCACTTCATATTGATATATTCCACTCCCAATCTCCCTTTTAAAAATAGAAGAGAAGAATTTTGACACAGTATGGCAGCCTCTGGGTAATATAGCTGTCTCTTGTGATCATATTTATGATAATTTTATGTGCAGTAATCTCATAATGAGTAATGCCTCCCCCAACTGCCATATGCTCAAGGCAAAGATGTTCAAAGAGTACAGAGGCAGACATAGCGTTGACAAAAAGCAGAGGTCCTGTAAAGTCTGAAAAGTCCACTTATGTAGGGTGAAAGCCTTGTAGTATTTTTGGAAATGAAGCCTATTGCATGTTATTTAAATAAAAGATGAAAAAAGATAAACTGACTCCTCGACTATTTTTTAAATAAGATCTGAGAAAGTTCATATGAAAATTTAAAAAAGTGAAGGTAATTAACTGACGTGGCTCTTTTAACTATTTTCCTTTGGAACTGGAGTATTTTTTAATGTACATTTTTGAAGTAAGGGATGGGTGCACTAACTTAAAGAGGCTCATCAAGGATAGATGGGAATCCAGAAACCAAAAGGACATCAGTAAAGTACCAAAACAGTCCTTTTTTTTGGGATTCATAAAAGAAAAAGAGGGAAGAGTAGTGGATGCATAGGTAACTATGGACAAAAAAAAAAGTGGAAAACGATTTGGTCAGCTTATAGGAGGAAAACAAGCATGAGGCCTACGCGGGGTATAATTCAGAATGCTCAGAAATCTAGCAAGTTTCCTTGCAGAACACCTTAAAGAACTCTTTAAAAGAATTTTCTCTTTGTATTTTTCCTAAAGGTTAGGAGTTTTATTACTATGACACAAATGGACCCCATTCCTAAGTCAGGGCTCAGGTAATGATCATGAAATCAGTATTGATGTTGATTATGAGTTCTCTTCTTAGTGCAACAATGTACCTAGAATAACCTCCTTCTGCAGTTTGCATGGAATTAAATGTATAACTGGCATATTGAAGTATGCTTGGAAATTCTATTTTATTAGCCCCATTGCTCTTATTACTACTGGAACTGTCTGGGTAATATCAAATGTTACTTGTTCAAGGGAGCACATAGGACAAGTAGAAACAATTATATACTAGTCAGCCTGATAATGGTGACAGAGGATGTCATGGAAAGGGAGGTGAGTAGTACACTTGAAGCCTTTCTTTCTTTAATTTTAATTCTAAGGTCTCTTTCATGAGTTGGAATGGTGCTACTCATATCACCATGGTGGTCTGTAAGCTCCTTCTCTTACCCAGTACTCCATCTCTAATGTCCACTTAAACTCACTGGACTTCAGTATCACCAGCTGTCTCCCTATACTGATGAGTGAGTCAGGGTCAGTAGCCTGCTGGGCTATTGATGTTAGAGAAGGTCTGAAAACCAAATGTGCTGTTTGTCCATGTAAGTGTCTTGTTATAGATTGCATATCTACCCCCCCCCCCTTACACGTGTACACTGATACTTGAAGGTGGAATATTCAATGATGTTCTGCAAGAATTGTCACCCACTTATGTGAGTAACTTCCTCTAGGGTCTGCCCCTCAAATAGGTTCCCTCAATGGCCCTAAGTCTCCAATGAGGAAATCACCAGGAACCACCTCACACATAGGTTCATAAGTTCATAGGTTAGTACTAGGCTATCGGCGCTAGGGCCTATACAAACCTAGCTATAACAATTCCCTGGCTATTTCTTCCCACAGTATTTACTTCCCTGGACCCCTGTCTAGCAGGGTGACTGACGTGATCCCCGGGGGGAATTTCCGATCTCCCATCCAGTCATCATTCTTATATTCCCTTCTCCAAAGAAAGGTTAGCAGACATCCACTCATTCTTTTCTTCTCCGTGCCAGAGTCACCAACAAGGCCCTTATCTGCCAATTGAACCCGCCTGAGTCATAGTCAGTACATTTTCTCTCTATCCCAGTGGAGCGTGAGGTCTATCTTAAGGTCAGCCAGCTTCAATATCCACACCAGCACAGCATCACTGCCAAGAAGAGCTACCACTCTTATCTCCTGCATTCTATGACTGGGTAACTCCAGAAATGGATGAAGCAGTGCTTGTGGATGTGATGAGCTTGTCTGTCTGGATTTCAGGAATTCATTTGATTCAGTAGCCCAGAAAAGGCAGCTCAACAAAGCCGAAAAAGCTAGGATTAGGGTAGAAAGTTATGAAACAGGTATAGAATGTCTGCAACAAAGCACTGAAAGGTTGAGGATTAAGGAGGGGCTGCCACAAGCGAGGAAAGTACCTAGTACTACAAAGGTAAGTACTGGAGCCTTCACTGTTTAACACACTTCTTTTGGATATGTCAGGGTTACAATATGAGTCTATATTTCAATTATATTAAAATTGCGGTGGTGGTGCTGCGGTAGTGTTGTCGCCTCACAGTAAGACGCTGTCCGGTTCGATTCTCAGCTAGAGCGTCTTCTGCGTGGAGACATGCGTGAATGGGTGTACCTTCGTTGAAGGTTGCGCATCAGGCCTGGCAAGCCGGTACGTAAAAATCAACTGCCAATCATTAGCAGACCGGAGTTCCACTGTGGCAACCCCTAACCGGGAAAAGCCGAAAGACACAATCAAATTAAAATTGTGGCCATGGACCTGGACAAAGTGAAAAACCTGGAAAAGGGCAAAGCAGTATGAGAGGTGATAAGGGAAGTGCGTTTAAGGTAGTAACTGTAATGTTCTGTGTTTTGGAAAAAAAATAACCTGAAGATCCTATTTTAATTAGTGAATTTTAAGCTAGGAGACATAGTGGCAGAAACAAGATAGGAGGGAGCATTAGAGTGCTCCTACACCATCAGTCACAAATAGAGGAACAGCTAACAGATTGTTGCATTGTATTCTGCAGAGTGCATGGTGGCACAATAAGTATCAATGCAACCTCACAGCAAGAGGTTCTCTAATTTGATTCTTAGCTCTGGTGCTTTCTGCATGGAGTCTGCATGTTCTCCCTATTTGTTTGGATTTTGTCTGGCTACTGCAGTTTCCACCCACATTAGAAAGACATAAAGCAGATGGACTGGTAACTGTAAATTGTCCATAGGTGTACATGATGTGTGTGATACCTGGCAATCTACTTCCATTCCCTACTTGCCTAGTAAACTCTGTGGATGGCATGGGAAGTTCATGAAGTCACTATAGGTGTTGGATAAAACTCTGCAGCACTGAATGAATTTGGTAGGATATAAACTCAAGAGATAGGTTCTTTTACATTCTGGTTTGAGCACATCTAGATTATTGTGTGAAATCCTAGACATCCACATAGAAAAGGTGATGAAAGAAATGGAAAATATCCGCAGAGAAAGGTATCACAATGGGGTTGGAGGGAAAGGCATATAAACATAATCTAGATTTGCTGAACCTGCACTCATCAGGCACTAATAAAGAAAAGGGAATATGGATGTATAAAACGTTACAGAGTAAATTCGATGATTTGGAAATTAGGTGCAATAAAATGTGAGGGAAACAGGGTCATGGAGTGCATTTGGAGGTTATCCAATTTAATAGACTTGAGAAAGTTTTTTTTTTTTTTGCAGAGTTGTGAAACCTTGGAAAAGACTGTCTGAGTGGACTTTCAGTTGAGAATCCACAAAGCTCTATAAGAGGACAGACATGGAAGACCTGTTAGGATTTGATATCCCTGGGAAGAAGGGAAAACAATACTATATTAAAAATCACCCAAACGGGCAGCGCAGATAAACAAATTGTTTCCTTCTTTCAAAAATAAAATGTATAGTAATGCATTGCAATATTGTTAATTATACAAAGAGGTAAAATGTTCATATGTTTCTAAATACTTCAGAAAATAAGCAACTGAAAAGTATTTTTTTTATATGAAAGCTCAAGTCCGGTAGAATAAAATTATTGCAGATACTCCGTGACTGTTTTATATTGCTTCCAGCGTACTGAAAGCTGTTTTTGAAAACTTTGATGAAAACTATTTGGATTTTTTATTGCATTACAATATATTGTAGTACTGATTTAAACACTATGAAGTTATGGACTATTATCATAGTAAAGGAGATTTTTTTTCTGAATAACATTGCTGTTTGCATTTTTTCATCTTGCTATAAAATGCTGTCTTGCAGATAGTCTAATGGTCTTCTAGACATGGGAAGTATATAAAACTGAACAGGACAAAAACATAGACTGGAAATTTAAGCCTACATTTTGAAAATATATATCATCTGCTTTTGTCAGTGTCCCAGAAAACTGATTTGCTTTATATGACCAATTATCACCACTAAAGAAAAAATAAAACTGTTGAGCTTGCCCGTATTAGATATACAAGGTTACATACATTTGGTTTCTTATGGCATTACCAGAATTTTCATATCTTACCTATTGGTGTAGATTAGTTGGGAAATAATATCTGCAGTACTGTCCTATATACCTGGACTGTTTTAGGAAGGTGTTTTAAATTGAAATTTGCTCTGTAAGTAGAGGTGTACCTGAGTTTCTGGCTGCAGTAGTGTATTAACTTTACACAGACTCCATACAAGGCATTTATGTGACAGAGAGACAGACAGACAAACATTTCCAAAGTATTACATCTGTGTTTCCCTGGGTTCCTATTATATAATCGAAGACACAATCTTT